>NC_035441.2:118244792-118425972 GCF_002127325.2 Helianthus annuus | reverse complement strand
AGTGTTTTGGTCAAAAATCACACAAGGATAATGTAACCAAACTTTATGTAAACGGGGTATGATGCTTGGTAATTTATAAAAGTAAAGGATCACTTCTATGAGAAATATGCAAAGACACAATGATTTATACGAGGAAAAAGCCCTTGATCAATGTATGATCTCCGGCATAAAAACCTCGGGTGATGGCAACTACCGATCACCAACTTCAATATAAGAAAAATATAGTTACAACTTCGGATGATAATGAGCTGAGTATAAGGATCACTATAGTTTCGAGTGTTTAAGCGTGTGAGAGTTGTGTTGTGTGTTCTTCCGAATGAGGAAGAGTGTTATATATACAAGTGTAGGTGACCTATTTTAGGTAAAAAGACTAATAATCAGCTCATTACCCCTTTAGAAATAAAAGACAATCTAGCCTAAACTGCCGCCCTTAAATCAAGCTAAGTTTCCATATCCTTTGCAACGTCTATCTTTGATTAAGCTCGTGCTATAATTATGAAGACGCGTCCCTTGATTATGATGCTAAGAGCGTATCCTGCTAGATGTTCCTGCAAAATAATGTTGTATTACGCGAAGGTAACTGTTAGCATGAGGATCCTTTCAATGGTCCATGATCCTGATCCTGAAGTCCTGCTGAGGATCACTGTCTGCCAAAGAAACAAGGATCACTGGTTAGGATCACGTATAAGGATCACGTATGATAAAAATCCAGCCCTAACAATTGCCCCCAAAATATAAGGAGTTTATTGTAAATATATGAGTTATATTTTGCTTTGATCTTATCTGCAACGAATGACTTGGATAACTAGCCGTTAATATCGAACTAGCCGTTGCAACCCTTACGTCATAGATGTGACAATCCCTGCAAATCATGATTATAAATAGGAGATAGGGTTAGGATCACTCTGCATTTAAATTCGAGATATCTTCCCTTTATAATCGCTACCGAAGATTGACCAGGTATTCTCTTCTTCTCTCTTTCCTTTCTTCCTTCTTTTGCTCTGTTTTTTCTGCTTTTACTCTGTTTCTGTTCCACCACGAGTATGTTGCTTCGGAATTCTCCACATAAGGATTCCAAGAAGAGCAGTCCCCTAAAAAGCCAAGGGATCATCAAGGACTCTCCTACGGAGAGATGTTGCTTCACTGATGCTCATGTAGACAGGATTCGTCATTGCTTTCCGGCGAATGCTGTTTTCAAATCCTTCACACCTACTGCTTTGAGCGACTTTGTTTCAGACGTCTGGGTGGCCTTTCCTGCTACTCCGTTCACCATAGGGTATTCGTATCCTTTTCCAGCCTTCACCTAATCCTTCTTTTCTTTAACCGGCATATCTTATATCCAAGCTATGCCGATGATCTGGAGGGTCCTGTATACCTTCGAGAGGATCATCGAGCAGAAGGGAATTGATTTGGGGATGGCAGAGTTGGCCGCACTTTATGATCTTAACACGTTCGGTTCTTGCCGATATCTGCTAAAACGGAAAGCTGGGGAGGATCACCCTGTCTTCAAGGTTACTAAGAATGACACAAACTGGAAGCGTCGCTTTTTCTTTGTTAGAAGGGATACCATCCTAGATGGGAAGGATCTGCCCAAGGAATGGGCCACTCATGGTAGGGTAGAGGATCCTGGAAGGATCACTATCAGACTTGTCTCATACGATGAGGATCACTAACGTCTTTTTTATTTTTTGTGCAGCTATATCCATTGCTTATCTTAAGTTAACCCCTGCTGCAAGAGAAAGAGTCTTAGCTTTTAAAAAGCTTAATCCTGAGGTCAGAAGTTTCCAAGTCACCGTCCAAGATTCACAGGAAGTATCCTCCGCATCTGCCACTATGTCAAGTAAGTATCCTTGTTAAAAATAAGTTATATGCTAGATTGTTTAATTAGTAAGGGAACTTATCTTGTTTTGATTGTGTAGGTGTTGGGAAGTCTGCCAAATCTGCCAAGTCTGCCTCCAAGTTTGGGATAGATGATCTTACCAACGTCAAGTCTTCGAGGAGAAAGACTTCTGCTGCCAGTCCCTCCGCTTCAGCCCCTAAAGCACCCATTAGGGGTAAGGGAAAGAAGAGGAAGACTTCTGAAGATCTCCATGGATTTCCTCTGCTTCGCCAACAGTTTCTCGACTATGTCAATGAGGTAAGGATCACTGCCCCTGTTGGTTATCTTTATTGAATATCCTGCTTGCATATCCTGTTTTTTTTTTTTTTTGAGGATCACTTGATCCTGAACTTACCTTTTTTCTCTTTTGCAGAAACTTGCTGAGATTGAGACCTACCTTGGCCACGTCGAGGATCAGGAGAGCCAAATCGCCGACCTCCAACAAATGGGCGTGTTAAAGGATCTCAAGATAGCCGATCTTGAGAAGGAACTCCGGGCTACAAAGGATGAGGCTGCTCAAAGGCTAAATGACATGGATGGCGAGAAGCAGGAGATCATCCAGGATGCCAAGGTCTCTGCCGCAACTGCTATGTACAAGATACAACTACAAATGGCTGCGGAGGCTCAGGATCCTGCCTTTGACAAGAGCTCATGGGACGTGGAGGGTTGGAAGGCAAGATTGGCAGAGCTGGAGGATGAGGACGAAGCAGAGGAGATCCCAATGCTGGAGGGCGGTGATGCTGACAAGGACCAGGGTGGAGAAGCTGGTGGTGATGGAGCAGCAAAGGTGTGAGCTGCTGGATTGGGCGATGATGGATATTTCGAGACTAGGCTGGAGCCCAATTTTTTAGGATTGGTAGTGGTTTTTTGTGGTTGTTGATGGTTTGTGAACGATTTATGGTCTGTAATCTTTGAACAATAGTTTTTAGGGTAAAGGATCCTGGATCCTTCGAACAATAGGTAGGATTACAAAAGGTGGAGGGATCCTCTATTTGGGGGATGAAGCCTTTGTGATCCTGCCGCTTTTACTTTCCTGTACCTGCTAAGACCGCATAGACAATGGACACCCTTTGCCAACCCATGTGGACGGGCCACGTTTTGCTGGTAGAAACGTGGGTTGGCAATTTTGACAACTTTTGAAGGGTTAATCCTTTCGTTAATAAATAAAATCTTAAACTTTTGTCGCTTATCTTGTGTTATTATCCTTTATTTATCTTTTTATTTTCCAGTTTGTTTTAGAAACATATTTGTTAGAGTAACGAGAGTTGAGCAAACCATGTTCAAGAAATTTAGGATATGATCCTGGATCAAATATCCTATAATCGAAAATTTTCAAGGTAGTTTATTTTAAGGATCATAGGTTCAGTTGTCAAGGTCTAAAGGTTATTCAAATGAATAATGAAATTAAAAAATAGTTAAGGATCATACCTGAGGATCCAAGTTAGGATCCTAACCTTTACTCGGGATAATCATAAGTAAGACTTTAATGGATAATAAGGATTAAGGATCCTTAATTGTTTAATCTTCGAAATCCTGAAAAATGGAACATATCTTGGGACTAAGCCATTGTAAAAGATAAATTAGTAGCTGGGGACATGCCCAAAGGATAACTGAGGATGATCCCGGAGGATCACTGGGGACAAGCCCAAAGGATAACTGGGGACAAGCCCAAAGGATCGTATGTAAACTGGAGTATGGCCCTTACTGGCGACTATCCAAACTTAGTGACATGAAAATGTCAAAACCTTAGCTAACGTGAAAACGTTAGAAACCTTAGGAACGGATGTATGGTACGTCTACCATTATACGGAGGATCCTGGGTATAGCCAGTACGATGAGGTTGTCAGCCCCGGAAGTGGGTACTGGTCCCAAAGACGTGAACTATATCAGGATCATCGTGCGCTGCTGGCGGAAACTAGGGATAATCCCAAGGATAACTGGGGACAAGCCCAAGGATCTGCGTTGCTTTTGAAGATTCCTGACGATATGCCGTAGATACCTGAACTATCATAACTCAAATGGTTCGTGAGAAGAGGATGAAGGATACAGGATCCTTATCCTTTAGTAAAAAGTAAGGAAATGTAATAGTTTTAGGACAAGCACATTACCAGAGTAAGGATCACTGATATCATCGGGATCCTTCAAGGATACTTTAATATAAGGATCACATGTTTGAAGGATCATGTTCACATGAAATATCTCTTTAAGTGAACAGCATTCCAGGCTCTTGGTAATAAGTTTCCTTCCATAGTTAGCAATCTGTATGCCCCCTTTCCTGCTTCAGCTTCAATCAAGTAAGGGCCTTCCCATTTTGGTGCTAATTTCCCATCAGCAGGATTGATGGTGTTTTGGAATGTTTTTCTCAACACCATATCTCCGACTTGGAACTTCCTTATCCTAACATTTTTGTTGTAAGCACCAGCCATTCTTTGTTGGTAGCTTGCCATCCTTATCCTAGCCAGATCCCTGATTTCCTCAATAGTATCCAAATCCTGAGCCAGGATTGTAGTATTTTCTTCAGGATCACGTGCACTTGTTCTAGCAGTTGGGATCACCATTTCTGTTGGGATCACTGCTTCTGCCCCAAATACCAAAGAAAAGGGTGTTTGACCAGTGGCATTCTTGGGAGTTGTTCTATCAGCCCATAGCACATAAGGTAATTCCTCTGCCCATTTTCCTTTCTTGGATCCCAGCTTCTTCTTCAGATTGTTGATGATGATCTTGTTGGATGATTCTGCTTGGCCATTGGCTTGTGGATGAACTGGTGTTGATGTTATCATCTTGATTCCCCAACTGTCACAAAAGTTAGTAGTTCTGCTTCCAATGAATTGGGAACCATTATCACATACAATTTCAGAGGGAATGCCAAATCTAGTTATAATGTTTCTTTTGATAAAGGATATAACTTCTTTTTCTCTGACTTGAGCAAAAGCTTCAGCTTCTATCCATTTAGAGAAGTAGTCAGTCATGGCAAGCATAAATACTTTTCCACCAGGTGCTTTAGGGAGCTTGCCAACTATATCCATCCCCCATCTCATGAATGGCCAAGAGGATGGTATGGGGTGTAGCAATTCAGCTGGTTGATGAAGGATATTGCTGTGTCTTTGACAAGGATCACATTTCCTAGCATATTCTATAGCATCCCTTTTCATGGTTGGCCAGTAGTATCCTGTTCTAAGGATCCTTGAGAACAATGCCCTGCCCCCAGTGTGGTTTCCACAATCTCCTTCATGGAAGTCTCTCAACACTTCTTCAATTTCAGGATCCTCAATACATCTTAAATATGGTCCTGCAAGGGATCGTTTATATAGCACATTATTTAAGATTGTAAATTGAGATACCTTGATCCTGAAAGCTCTAGGATTTTCTCCCATTGGAATCTCTCCGTCTTGCAAGTATTTCATGATTGGTGAGACCCATGATCCTGCATAAGATTGAGCTTCTTCACTAGGGATTACTGCAGTATCCTCTTCTATTTCCATGGCCACTTGATTTTCAATGGCAGGAGCCAGGATATGGATGATAGGGATACTTATGTCTTCTGGAATTTTTAAGGATGATCCTAAGTTGGCCAATGCATCAGCTTCCGTGTTATCCTCCCTTGGTACCTGTGTTAAGCTGAAAGAAACAAAAGAGAGTGCCAATTCTTTGACTATCTCTAAATATTTGGTTAGTTTTTCACCTTTAACAGCATAGGATCCATTAAAGTGATTGGTGATCAATAAAGAGTCTACATATACTTTAAGATATTTTACCCCCATATCCTTAGCAATTTGCAAGCCAGCAATTAGGGCTTCATATTCAGCCTCATTGTTAGTTGCTTGGAACTCACAGGCTATGGAGTGGGGTATTATGTCCCCCTGTGGCGATTTTAGTAGTATCCCTAGCCCTGTGCTCTTGACATTTGAGGATCCATCAGTGTGTAGTATCCAAGGATCCTTGGTCTCATCCAGCTGTTGGACTTCCAATTCTGCTTCTTTTTGTAGATCACTACTGAAATCAGCCACAAAGTCAGCTAGTGCTTGGGATTTAATGGCTGTTCTTGGCTCATATCTTATATCATGGGCACTAAGCTTTACTGCCCACTTAGCCATTCTTCCTGACATCTCTGGTTTCCTGAGGACATTCTTAATTGGAAAGTTGGTTCTAACAACAATAGTATGGGTTTCAAAATAATGCCTTAACTTAGTTGATGCCATGATTAATGCAAGAATAAGTTTTTCGAGGTGTGAGTACCTGCATTCGGCATCAAGTAAACTCTTACTTACATAGTAGATAGGATATTGTGTACCTTCGTGATCCTTCACAAGGACAACACTTACAGCGGTTGAGGATACCGCCAAATATAAGGATAACACATCTCCTTTTTCGGGTTTTGATAATGCTGGTGCTGAGGACATATATTCTTTAAGGGCTTGTAAAGCATTCTCATGTTTCTCGGTCCATTCAAACTTCTTGTTCTTCCTTAGGATATCGTAAAATTCTTTACATTTTTCGGAGGATTTTGATATGAACCTGTTCAGAGCTGCTATCCTGCCTGTTAGTCTTTGCACATCCTTAGCATTGGCGGGGGACTTGATGTTTACTAGTGCTTTAATTTGCTCCGGACTTGCTTCAATGCCTCTCTGAGTTACCATATATCCTAGGAATTTACCTGCCTTAACACCAAAGTGGCACTTTGAAGGATTAAGCTTCATGTTATATTTATCAAGGATATCAAATGCTTCTTCCAAATCCCTTAGGTGATCCTCAGCTTTCTTTGATTTGACTACCATATCATCTATGTATACTTCCATAGTTTGTCCAATTTGATCTTTGAACATCATATTCACCAGCCTTTGATATGTTGCACCTGCATTTCTTAATCCAAAAGGCATGGCAATATAACAATACAAACCTGTTGGGGTCATAAAGGCTGTATCCTCTTGGTCAGATGGTTCCATCTGAATTTGTTGAAATCCAGATGATGCATCCATAAAGGTCAACAGTTCATGCCCCGCTGTTGCATCCACCATGGAGTCAATGTGGGGTAATGGGAAAGGATCCTTGGGACATGCCTTATTCAGATCAGTGAAATCGACACATACCCTCCACTTTCCATTTTTCTTTTGGACAACGACCACATTGGCTAACCATTTTGGATATTTTACCTCTCTGATCATACCTGCTCGAAGTAGTCTCTCTACTTCTTCTTGGATAATGGCATTCCTTTCTGGTGCAAACTTCCTCCTTTTTTGATGGATTGGTTTGATAGACCTGTCAATGCCGAGTTTATGAGTTATGATATCCTTAGATATACCTGTCATATCTTCGTGCTTCCATGCAAAGGCAGACTTTCTTCTCTTGAGGAAGGATATCATGTCTTCTTTCATTTTGCCAAGGATCCCTGATCCGATATAGATTTTTGATTCAGGATCACTAGGATCCAAGAGGATTTCGTCCACATCTTGTTCCCTTGCCTCCAAGACATTCCTCGGAGGATACTGTAATTGCTATTGCTCCCTTGGCTTCGAGGTTGGCTTCATGGATGAGGTATAACAATCCTTAGCCTCCTGCTGATCACTGTCGATCTTGATTATTCCCCATGGGCTAGGGAGCTTCACACATTGATGGTAGGTGGATGGGACTGCTTTCATATCATGTATCCAAGGCCTGCCAAGGATAACGTTGCAACAAGACAAACAGTCAATAACGCAAAATTTCTGGTAATTATGTAATCCTTCCACGTAGATTGGGAGTTTGATGTCCCCCAGAGTTTTCTTCGTTTCTCCACTGAATCCTACAAGCACGGAGGATCTTGGTGTGATGTCTGATTCTGGGATTCCCATCTTCTTCAGAACATCAAGCTGGATAATGTTCACTGAGCTTCCTCCATCGATAAGGATCCTGCGGACAAAATGGTTAGAGATAAAGAGAGTGATAACTAAACTATCATGATGAGGATCCTGAATGTTAATGCGATCATCCTCATCAAACGTTATCATCTTCCCTTCTGAGACACTTGATGTTCTAATAGGCCTTTCTCCATTATCCATTTTTGACTCCTTTGCATGTCTTTTGGCCGCCGAGAAGGATGTACCACAGATGTCTGATCCTCCGGAAATAAAGTTGATCACTTGTGCATTTGCCGGAGGTGCTGGAGCCTTTTCAGGGATCCTTTCAGGATCCTGAGTCCTTTGCTTTTTTCTTCCCAACAATTCTTTCAGGTGCCCCTTGCTTAATAGATATCCAATCTCTTTTCTTAAAGCTATGCATTCTTCAGTCAGATGCCCGAAATCCTCATGGTATGCACACCATTTTGACTTGTCTTTAGTCCCGGATGGTTTATCATTCTTCCTGGGCCACCTAGCTTTTTCACCTAGATTCTGCATTGCAAGGATCAGTTCATGATTATCAACGAAAAAACAATATTCTGAGATTGGAGGATAATCTTCATCATCCTCTTCTTGGTCAACAGCATGCACATTCTGGTTCTCGTTTCTATTGTAGGATTTGAATTTGTTGTTCTTGAAGGAGGATCCTTGCTTCTCCTGTTTTGAGGATCCTACTTGTCTCTCCTGGATCCTCTTGTCATCCTCTAGCCGGATGAACCTGAGTGCTCGAGTTCTTACTTCATCTAGATTCCTGCATGGTGTCATAACAAGATCATCATAGAATAATGAATCCTTAAGCATTCCCATTTTGAAGGCTTCAACAGCCGTAGCCATATCCAAGTTGGGAATGTCCAAGGATTCTTTACTAAATTTAGTTATATAATCCCTTAATGATTCATTATGATTTTGAGTTATCCTGTACAAATCACTAGTTAATCTTTCAAATTTTCTACTACAAGAGAATTGGTTATTGAATAAATTAACTAAATTAGCAAATGAAGTAATAGAGTAGGGGGGAAGACTTAGCAGCCACTTAAGAGCTGATCCAGTAAGAGTGGATCCAAATCCTTTACATAGGCATGCTTCTTTCAGTTTTTCTGGAATAGGATTGATCTCCATCCTCTCCCTGTATTGTGCTATGTGCTCTTCTGGATCCGTTGTACCATCATACAGCTTCATAGTAGGGATATGGAACCTTTTGGGTACCTCTGCATCACAAATTGGTGGTGCAAAGCGAGATACCTTGTGGCTTCCATCTGCAATCTCTGGGATAGGCTTGACTACCCCTGGAACGCTTGAGATCATATCTTTTAGTTTCTGTAATTCCCTGGCCATAGCATGATTGACACCTGTATCCTGCACGAATCCATGGTTAGTGGTAGGATAATTATTTAAAGTGTTACCTCCCATTGGGTTCAAGTTAGGGAATCCATATTGCTGGGATTCTGGAACAACGGAGGGACCAGTGGAAGCAATGGTCTGCATTGGAATGAAGTCCCCTTGATGGACATCTAGACTTCCTGTTTGCAAACTTTTTAGGGATCCTGACACCTGGAAGGATCCTGGTATCTGGAAGGATCCTGGTATCTGGGATGATCCTGAAACGAAGGAGGATCCTTGACCCTGGGATGATCCTGGAACAAAGTAGGATCCTTGAAACTGCTGTGCTCCCGGATAGGTTCCCGAATTCATGAGGGATCCCATATGCTGGGGATAGGATCCTGCCGGTTGAAAGTGTGAGCCAGATGCCTGAGTCATTGCTGTCGATCCGAGGTGCAATCCTCTTGATTCTCCCATAATTTGCACGTCTGGAATTTCCGACGGCTGAGAAGTGATCATTGGAGTATCAAAGCTCAAGGATTTGGGCATCAGTGGGGAATGATCCTCTGCCGTTCTCCTTTGTCTTTTGAGATCTCCAATTTCCCTGAGGATCCTTTCATTAGTTTCATCCTGCCGCTGCATACGATCCTTCATCTGCAAAATCAAAGTAAATACATCACTAGTACTGGGAATATAAGAATTCATAGCAGAAGAAGATGGAGGTTTAGAGTTAGTAGGAGTTTGTCTCTTCTCAGCATTCTTCTGGGATCCTGCCGGTGGTGGAGGCAGAATGTTCTGGGACGAGGTGACTGCAGACATTGCCGTGGACATGTTTTTCAATGATGAAGCCATGTTATTCTATGAAATGACTTCGAACAAAAGGCTTTCTTATGAATGAAGCACCAATTGCCCCACGGTGGGCGCCAAACTGTTTTGGTCAAAAATCACACAAGGATAATGTAACCAAACTTTATGTAAACGGGGTATGATGCTTGGTTAATTATAAAAGTAAAGGATCACTTCTATGAGAAATATGCAAAGACACAATGATTTATACGAGGAAAAAGCCCTTGATCAATGTATGATCTCCGGCATAAAAAACCTCGGGTGATGGCAACTACCGATCACCAACTTCAATATAAGAAAAATATAGTTACAACTTCGGATGATAATGAGCTGAGTATAAGGATCACTATAGTTTCGAGTGTCTAAGCGTGTGAGAGTTGTGTTGTGTGTTCTTCTGAATGAGGAAGAGTGTTATATATACAAGTGTAGGTGACCTATTTTAGGTAAAAAGACTAATAATCAGCTCATTACCCCTTTAGAAATAAAAGACAATCTAGCCTAAACTGCCGCCCTTAAATCAAGCTAAGTTTCCATATCCTTTGCAACGTCTATCTTTGATTAAGCTCGTGCTATAATTATGAAGACGCGTCCCTTGATTATGATGCTAAGAGCGTATCCTGCTAGATGTTCCTGCAAAATAATGTTGTATTACGCGAAGGTAACTGTTAGCATGAGGATCCTTTCAATGGTCCATGATCCTGATCCTGAAGTCCTGCTGAGGATCACTGTCTGCCAAAGAAACAAGGATCACTGGTTAGGATCACGTATAAGGATCATGTATGATAAAAATCCAGCCCTAACACAAGGATAATGGTTCACCATCCTCAGGCTTCATCAATAGAGGTGCGGTTGAGAGATACTGCTTCAAATCCTGCAGGGCTGCTTCATGCTTCTCACCCCACTCAAACTTTTTATTCTTTTTCAGGATATCATAGAATTCTTTACACTTTTCCGAGGATCTTGATATGAATCTATTTAAGGCTGCCACTCGTCCTGTTAACCGTTGAACATCCTTCATATTTGAGGGAGACTTTATATTCAAGATAGCTTTGATCTGCTCCGGGCTTGCCTCTATCCCTCTTTTTGTCACCATGTATCCTAAAAACTTTCCTGCCCCCACTCCAAAATGACACTTTGCAGGATTAAGTTTCATATTATACTGGTCCAGGATATCGAATGCTCCTTTAATATCCTGAAGATGATCCTCAGCTTTCTTGGATTTGACCACCATATCATCAATGTACACTTCCATGGTGTCCCCCAGTTTGTCTTTAAACATCATATTCACCAATCTCTGGTACGTTGCACCTGCATTTTTTAAACCGAAAGGCATAGCAGTATAACAATAAATACATGTTGGTGTCATGAAAGCAGTATCCTCCTGGTCCGAAGGTTCCATTTGAATCTGCTGGAATCCTGAGGATGCATCCATGAAGGTCAACATTTCATGACCGGCAGTGGCATCCACCATCGAGTCTATATGAGGCAGAGGGAATGGGTCTTTTGGACAAGCTTTGTTCAGGTCTGTGTAGTCTACACAGACTCTCCACTTCCCATTCTTCTTTTGAACCACCACCACATTTGCTAGCCATCTAGGGAATTTGACTTCTCTAATCATCCTGGACTTCAGTAATCTTTCAACTTCCTCTTGGATAATTGCATTCCGCTCAGGGGTGAATTTCCTTCTCTTTTGTTGTATAGGCTTGAACGACCTGTCAATTCCAAGCTTGTGAGTAATAATGTCTTTAGATATACCTGTCATATCCTCATGCTTCCTTGCAAACGTTGACATCCTGCATTTCAAAAAGTTAATTAATTGTTCTTCAATATCCTGAGGGATATTGGTTCCCACGAGCACCGAAATATCGGGATTATCCTGGTCTAGGATAATTTTCTTCACATCCTGCTCCGGATCCTCCACGATATCCTGGGCCCGCGTCTTTAATTGCTATGCTGCACTAGGTTTGGTTGAGGATTTCATCGAGGATGAGTAGCATTCTTTCGCCTCCTGCTGATCACTGTCGATCTTGACAACCCCCCAAGGGGTAGGGATCTTGATGCATTGATGATACGTTGATGGAACGGCCTTCATATCGTGGATCCATGGTCTTCCTAGGATGATGTTATAGCAGGATAGAGAATCCATCACACAGAAACGTTGCATCTTGTTGACTCCTTCAACATATACGGGTAGCCTTATCTCTCCCACTGTGTTCCTAGCTTCTCCACTGAAACCAACGAGCACAGTAGACTTCGAAGTGATATCCATCGGAGACACATTCATTCTCTTCAGAGTCTCCAGTTGTATTATGTTGACGGAGCTGCCATTATCAACCAATATCCTGCGTACAAAATGGTTAGCCACATATAATGTTATTACCAGAGCATCATGGTGAGGATCCTGGACAGTATCCCTATCATCTGCATCAAAAGTGATCACTTTGTCAGTTGTGAGCGTGGTCATCCTGATAGGTCTGTCTCCCCTCTCGGCCTTAGCTTCCTTTGCATGTCTCTTGGCCGCCGAATACGAAGTTCCGCAAATGTCGGATCCTCCTGAAATGAAGTTGATTATCTTGGCATCGGCGGGAGGTGATGCCGCTCGCTCAGGATCCTTCTCAGTATCCTGACCCTTATTCTTCTTTCTACCTAAGAGATCTTTCAAATATCCCTTGCTTAGAAGGTAGCTGATTTCTTTCCTCAGAGCGATGCAATCCTCAGTCATATGTCCAAAATCTTCGTGGAATGCACACCATTTCGACTTGTCTTTCCAATCTGCTTTTTGTTGATTCTTTCGAGGCCACCTGGCTTTATCTCCCAAACCCTGCATAGCATACATTAGTTCATGTATATTAACAGAAAAACAATATTCAGATAATTCAGGATATTCTTCAGGATCCTCGTCTTCAACAGCATTCACTCTCTTGTTATCATTTCTGCCATATGGCTTAGAGCGATATGGTCTATATGAGGATTCCGATTTCCTGTTGGTCGATTCATATGTTGAGGATGCATTCATCTTTTCTTGCATTTTTCTGTCATCCTCCAACCGAATATATCTTAGAGCCCTGTTCCGGGCTTCATCCAGGTTCCTGCATGGGTTCATTACAAGGTCTTGATAGAATTGAGAATCCTTTTGCAGCCCCATCTTGAAAGCTTGCACACCTGTTGCAACATCAAGATGGGGAATGTCTAGTGATTCCCGGCTGAACTTGTTCACATAATCCCTAAGGGATTCCTGAGGCCCTTGTGTTATCCTGTAGAGATCACTTGTTAATTTTTCAAAGCTTCTACTACAAGAAAATTGACTATTAAATAAATTTACTAAGTGAGCAAAAGATGTAATCGAATGTGGAGGAACATTCAAGAGCCATTTCAAAGCCGATCCTGTCAAGGTTGAACCAAAACCCTTGCACAGGCACGCTTCCTTGAGCTCCGGAGGGATAGGGTTGATCTCCATCCTTTCCCTATACTGGGCAATATGCTCTTCAGGATCCGTGGTTCCGTCGTAAAGCTTCATGTTTGGAGTCTGGAATCTTTTTGGGATTTCAGCATCACATATGGGATGCACGAACCGAGATATCCTGTGGCTATCCTGGGATACTTCAGGAATTGGCTGCACCACCCCAGGTACACTGGATATCATATCCTTTAATTTCTGAAGCTCCCTGGATAATTCCGACGTTACAGTTGTATCCTACAGAGATCCAACACTGTTAGTGGCAATAGCATTATTATTGTTTGATACGTTACCCGTTAGAGGATTTTGCCCATATCCTGAAGCATATCCTGAGCTCCTCACAGTCGATATCCTGACCGAGGAGGGTATTTCAGGAGTATGATTCTGAGGAAGGCTGGGCACGATATTCCCCCTGTTATCCTCAGTATACACAGCTGAACTAAAGTTCAACACTCTGGGGTGTAATGGAGTGACATTATCCTCAGCAGATCTGCTCGAGCCAGACTTCAGGAGTTGTATTTCCCTCAAAAGCATTTGGTTTGTTTCCTGTTGCTGCCTCATTTGTTCCTGCACACTTCCAAACAAGGTTAGAATTTCATCGTTAGAAGCTAAAACAGGAGCAGATCCCTGGACACTCCGAGTAGGGATAACATCTTGAGATTGTGTAGAGGCTGGCATCCTTGGAGGAGGCGGTGGAAGCACCGAACCAACTGTTGCAGAAGTTGTAGCAGACACAGTAGAAGAGCTCATGTTTGATCTTGAGGCCATTGTAAACAATGTGGCAAAAAGTTTTGAAAACAGAAAACCAATTAACGATTTCACCGAGATTTTTAGGAAAGAGAGCACCACTTGCCCCACGGTGGGCGCCAAATTGTTTTGGTCAAAAATTACCGAAGCAATTAAGTGATCAAATTAGTTAAGTGAGGTAGTGTGCTAAAAAGTGTGTTGAAAATATGCTAGTTATGTTCTTTGGGAAAACAGTGTTCAGGATACGGCTCAGGATATTGAGCTGTATCTACGATCAAACAATGAGCAAAAAGGTAAAGTAACTGACACGAGATGTACGAGGAAAGCCCTTGATCAATCTAGATCGCCGGCATAAAACCTCGGGAGCTGACAATCGCAGCTGCCTAGTTCTTCTTATTGCTTTAAACTTCAGGATACAATGCAGGATATAGATCAGATCGCTAAGTGTTACAATGAATTTGTGAAAGTTGCGAGAGAGCAAGTGTTGAGAGTGTAGAGAGTGTGATTGTGATGTCCTAGTTGATCTGATATACCCACTATTTATAGTAACGAATTACAAACTAGAATTCCTATAAACATGGGATGCTCCAAATATTCCAATGTGAACGTTGTAGACCGAGTAATGCGGCTTCAACGGCTTCTTGTGAACGACTTGGACTGAGTCTTTAGTAGAAAAGGTCTTCATGAACGTTGCTAGCTTCTAACCCACGTACCTGCACTCAATCCGTTAGTGATCCTGAGGATACCATTCAGGATGTTACCAATATCCTGAGTCAGTATCCCGGATGTAAACAGATACAATATAAACAAGATATATATCAAGATATTTTCCAGGATATGGGCTCAGAATTTCACCCATAACACTCCCCACCTTAATAAAAATCTCGTCCTCGATATTTACTGGAATAGATGAGGATATTTTCGCTTCATTTCTGATTCTAGCTCCCAAGTATACTCCGGTCCTCTCTTTGAATCCCACTTGACTTTGACTAACACTAGTCGTTTGTGTTTAAGAAACTTGATCTTTCTATCCTCTATCTGCAAGGTTTTTTCCACAAATTTCAACTATTCATTTACCTCTATATCTTGAAGAGGTACTAGGGGTGTGCACGGTTCGGTTCGGTTCGGTTCGGTTTTTGGGTAAAATCAAAACCGAAACCGAAATGTCGGTTTTCGGGTTTTAAAAACTGTTCGGTTTCGGTTTTTCGGTTTTTACGTCGGTTCGGTTTTTCGGTTATTTCGGTTTTTGGAACAAAATTATGTAAGATTCAAAAAATAAAAAGTATAATTTATATTATAACAATCTTTTTATATGTTTACATTTAAGCTCTTATAGTTAACCTCTTTAGTTAATGTTGTTTACATACACCTAACCTTCTAATCTATTTTTATGTTTCTTCAAAAATTTTATTAAATTTTGTTATACCTTCTAGGTAATAATAAATCATTTTAGTTATAATGTTTCTATTATAAACACTTAGCATTCAAGAATAAAATTAACATTTTCTACTAGCATTGGGTTAAACACTTAAACAATTTAAACTTAAACATAAAAATATATGGATTGTAACTAATCGGTTCGGTTCGGTTTTTTTCGGTTATTGAAAAAGTTTATCCGAAAACTGAACCGAAATTTTCGGTTATTAAAAATCCGAAAACCGAACCGTCGGTTTTTGTTTCGGTTCGGTTTTTTCGGTTCGGTTATTTCGGTGGTTCGGTTACGGTTCGGTTATTTCGGTTTTCTTGCTCACCCCTAAGAGGTACTACCAGGGATTCGTCAGATAGACATTTCTTGAGGTTGGATACATGAAATACGTCATGTATTCCAGCTAATTCTTCTGGTAGTTGTAAACGATAGGCAACTGGTCCTATTCGTTGGATTACTGGAAATGGTCCTACATATCTTGGACTCAGCTTTCCTTTCTTACCGAACCGTACTACTCCTTTCCAAGGAGAAACTTTTAAGAGTACCTTGTCTCCGACTTGAAACTCTAGTGGCTTGCGGCGATTGTCTGCATAGCTTTTCTGGCGATCTCGAGCCGTTTTCAGTCTTTCCTTGATTTGAGTTATCTTGTCAGTGGTTTCTTGCACAATTTCAGGACCTGATAATTGACTTTCTCCTATTTCTGCCCAACAAACTGGAGTTCTACACTTACGTCCATATAGTGCTTCAAATGGGGCAGCTTCAATGCTTGAATGATAACTATTGTTATAGGAGAATTCAATTAAGGGTAAGTGGTTATCCCAGTTACCACCAAAATCAATTACACATGCTCGGAGCATGTCTTCCAGGGTTTGTATCGTCCTTTCACTTTGTCCGTCGGTTTGTGGATGATATGCAGTACTTAAATTTAGTCAGGTTCCCATTGCTTCCTAAAAACTAGTCCAGAAATGGGAAGTGAAACGACTATCCCTATCCGATACAATGGAGAGCGGAACTCCATGTAAGGATACTACTTCATCTACGTACAGCTTAGCTAACCTTTCCATGCTAAAGGTTTCCTTCATAGGTAGAAAATGAGCGATTTGGTTAATCGATCCACAATTACCCAAATCGCATCATTACCTTTTCTGGTTTTAGGTAACTTAGTAACAAAGTCCATTGTTATGAGTTCCCATTTCCATACCGGCATTTCTAATTGTTGTAGTAGTCCCGAAGGTTTCTGATGTTCTGCCTTTACTTGCGACAAGTAAGACACTTAGATACATATTCAGCTATATCCTTTTTCATTCCTATCCACCAGAAATTATTCCTTAAATCTTGGTACATCTTATTGTTTCCTGGATGTATGGTATACCTAGATTTATGAGCTTCTTCTAAAATTTTATTTCTTAATTCTCCTTGTCTAGGTACCCAAATTCGTTTCTTATGGAATCTCCAAATTCCATCATTTCCTTGCTCTAACTCTTTTATTCGTCCTTTCATTCCTTCAGCATCGTCTTCAATTGTTGTTTCTTGAACTTTCTTTAGTTGTTCCATTAAATCTAACTGTAGATTTAATCTAAGAGCACGAACTTGCTTTTGCTTTCATGATACTTACGACTTAAAGCATCTGCGACTACATTTGCTTTTCCTTCGTGATATTGGATATCACAGTCGTAGTCACCTAGGATTTCCATCCATCTTCTATGCCTCATGTTCAATTCCTTCTGCCCAAATATGTATCTTAGACTTTTATGATCTGCATAAACAGTAAACTTACTTCCATACAGATAGTGTCTCCAGATCTTAAGGGCAAAAATTATTGATCCTAATTCTAAATCATGAGTCGTATAATTCTCCTCGTGCATCTTTAATTGTCTTGAGGCATACGCAATAATATACTTCAAAATCTTCTGTTCCTTCTGGCAAGGCTAGAATTGGAGCATTTGTCAACTTTTGCTTTAAAATCTTAAAAGCTTCTTCTTGTCTAGGTCCCCATTCAAACTTAACTGCTTTACAGGTTAGCTTAGTCAAGGGTACAACTATCTTAGAAAAATCCTTAATAAATCGTCTGTAGTATCCAGCTAAGCCTAAAAAGCTTCTAATTTCCATAGCCGTTTGCGGAACCTTCCATTTGGTGATTGCTTCTATTTTAGAAGGATCTACGTGAATACCTTCGTGATTCACCATATGTCCTAAATATTGCACTTCTTGTAGCCAGAATTCACACTTCGAGAATTTGGCGTAAAGCTTTTCCTTTCTTAATAAAGTTAAGAGTGCATGTAGATGCTCACAATGTTCCTCCTGACTTCTGGAATAAATAAGTATATTTTTCGATGAAGACAATTACAAATTTATCCAAATACGGTTTACAGATCCGATTCATCATGTCCATGAATGCTGCAGGTGCATTCGTTAATCCGAAGGGCATGACTGTAAACTCGTAATGACCATACCTAGTTCTGAAAGCAGTTTTAGGTATGTCTTCTTCTTGTACTTTCAATTGATGATATCCGGAGCGCAAATCTATCTTAGAAAAGTTTCTAGCTCCTTGTAGTTGATCAAAAAGATCATCAATCCTAGGTAATGGGTATCGATTCTTAATTGTAACTTTATTCAGTTCTCTATAATCGATACACATTCTCATCGATCCATCTTTCTTTTTTACAAACAACACTGGTGCTCCCCAAGGGGACGAACTAGGTTGTATGAATCCTTTACCAAGCAACTCATCTATTTGTTTCTTAAGTTCTAGCATTTCTGTGGGTGCTAACCGATAAGGTGCTTTAGCTATCGGTGTAGTTCCGGGAATTAGATGAATTCTAAATTCTACTTCCCTGTCAGGTGGTAATCCAGGTAGTTCTTCTGGGAATACATCAGACTATTCTGAGACTACTGGGATTTCCTGAAGTTCCTTACTCTCAGTGTTAATGATTACGGAAATCATATACACCATTTCTTGTTTCCTTGAATAACTAGCCAATTTCATTACAGAAATGAATTTTAGTGGCTTTCGAGGTTTATCTCCTTTAATTAAAATTACTTCTCCTGTGGGAGTACGAATTTCTACGGAATTTTTATCACAGAGAATTTGAGCATGGTTGGCCACTAACCAATCTATTCCTAATACTACATCGAATCCGGCTAATTTCATAGGTAATAGGTTTGCAGAAAATTTATGACCTAAGAGTTCTATCTTTCCTTCTTGCAAAACCTTATCTATGTTAACAGAATTTCCCTCTGCCATTTTGACTGTAAAAATCTGCCTAAGGTTGATCAAAGGTAAATTAAGAGCTTGGCAGAATGAAGTATTAATAAAACTTTGGTTTGCACCAGAGTCAAATAATACTTCTGCATATACGTTGTGAACTAAGAACGTACCAGCTATCACATCAGGAATGAGTTCTGCTTCTTGAGTAGTTAACTGGAATGCTCGTGCATTTTTCTTGGTAGTTCCGTCGGTCAGTTTGGCTTTGTTGTCTGCTAGTTTAACTAGCTTAGGGCATTTTGTTTTAAAATGTCCAGTTTCTCCACAGTTGTAGCAGATTATTGTTTTCTTTCTACAGTCTTCTTCCCGATGTCCTATAACTTTGCAAAAGTTGCAGGTCACATTGCACCTTCCAAAGTGTTTCTTCCTGCAATTTCTGCAAAAAGAAGGAAATGAGGATTGCCCAGTTCCTCTTTTCTTGAAATTACCCACACGAAATCCTTGGGTAATCTTTTGAGCCAATTCCTTCTTTCGATCTTCTTCTCTTGTGTGCACCAGTTCATCAGTTAGGGTATTAGGTAATTCCACAGCATCATCAATAGTGCGTGGTCTCGCAGCTTTAATGATATTACGGATTTCGCCAATCAATCCCCAAATATAACGGGAAATAAGTACCGGTTCTGGCGAAGCCAGGGTTGGTACCACTCTCACATATTCGAAGAATGTTAAAGTATATCCTCGACAGTCTACACCCACCATACGATGGCACAGGAACTTATTTGCCATTTGTTCCTTTTCATACTCGGGATAGAATTTTCTTTCCATTAACTGCTTAAATTCTTCCCAATTCATGGCATAGGCCATATTTCTTCCTTTTGCTTGAAGTACCGTATTCCACCATTCTAATGCCCCTTCTTTGAAAAGAAGTGACGCATACATAACCTTGTCGTCTTCAGCACATTTACTTATCATAATTACTGCTTCGGTCTTCTCCAACCAACGCAGTGTCGCAGTTGCCCATTCATTGCCTGCAAATTCAGCTGGTTTACAAGCAAGAAATTCTTTGTAAGTGCTACCAGGCATTACAGCTTTTATTTTTTTAGGGAGTGGAGCCTGCCGTGGATCATTGTTGTGATTATCATGATTACCGCCTCCATTTACGCTATTACTGAAGTTATCTTCTTGAGTACGTTTACTAGGAATGGTTTGTTGAGGTTCAGCAGGTTTTTGGGCAACAGCCAGGATTGCTGGAATAGCATTGGCTATCCCTTAAGCAACGATATTCTCGATATCTTGTCTAGTCATAAATTGATTTTCCTGATTTTGCTCAGATTGATTCACTTCATTAACATGTTCATTACCAGCGTTTTCCATCTGATAATTATTATAGGTATAAATTATTAGTGTCAAATAATCGATAATCAAATATACAAATCAATTGCACATAATCACACAAACTTTTACAACACATGTATAGCCAAAATTGTCGATTTCTCAACTTCCATTTTTATAGATTATATTAGCATCCGTACACACTGTTTATCTTACAACGTTTTATTTCTTATTTTATAAGATTGTTATTATACAAACACAACCTCCCAACCCCACTATTCCTTTGTCAACTGGCATTTTTTTAGTAGCGACGTTCCCTCTCGTCGTATTTCCGGGAGATTTGTTCTCCCATCTCCCCGATCCTATTCCCTGTATCAATCAACTCCTCGCCAAAATGGCGGAGTTCGGCTAGGTTTTCATTACTCATTGGTGGGTTTGGTATAGGTTCTGGATCGAACTGAGGGAAAAAGGTATAAGGATTTAAGAAGGTTTTGAAACTCACAGTCGTTAGTCCACCACTCCTCCATTTCTCCTAAAGGTCGGGTGTGGATTAGAGGGTCTGGAATAGCTGGTTCTAAATTTATTGGAAGTTGGGTTTCAGCAGGATAAGGGTAGAGATTGTTGGTGATAGGCCTAATGATATCACAGCTTGCCAGTAGATGATCTAATTCCTCCTGGAATGTAAATTCTTCAGTTTGCTTAGAACTTTCCCCGATTTCTATTCTTGTTTGCCTAACATTTTCCCCGATTTCTATCTCTGCTGGCTTAGAAATTTCTCCGTTCTCGATCCCTTTTCCTTTATCCATAGGATTTTCTATTTTGGGGACTTTCCTAGTTGTTGGTTTCCTCCTGCGTACTTTCCTCCATCCTACATATCTTCTTCTTTTCTTAGGCTTTGCTTTCTCCGGAGGTGGAGCTTGGAATTCCATAGGTTCCTCCAAATCAGCAATGTAACCAGTGAAGTCGTTGGAAACTTCTATTGGTACAGGATAGAGATTGAGATTCTGAAGGGCTTCAGATAACTCATTCATGCTGTTTAGCATATATGCAAAATGCACACAAAATGCTAAGTTAAAATTTTTTATAACAAAATTTCACAAATAAACATTTAAGTATTATTGCATATCGTATGATCAGTTTAATACAAAGGACAACTGAAATTTGAAACACACTAGGGTTTATCGTAATTTATTGATTTACGGAATAACTTTTCTTTAGAGCTTCTGGCTTGTAGGTAATATAGGTGCTAATACTGATTCAGGGTCCTGATAGTTTTAAAGGTTGGTATTTACTGCTACCGTTGCTAACATATAAAGATCTGCCCATTTTTCATCTAATTTGTCTTCACAAGGTGGATTATTGCCTATTTCCTGGGTTTCCGGATTAAACCTCACTTTCTTTGGTTGTGATTTCTTTCCTTTTCCCTGACTTTTCCTAATAATCAAACTTCTTCTATTGGGAGAAAGTGGCTTTTCAAACTGGGCTTTACGGACAAATATTCCTTCATCCATATCTGCTGGGTATTTTGAGGAAGTTCCTTTTTCTTTAGGTGAAGTATCTAATTTATGATAGATAGCCGAAAGTCTTTGTTTACCCATACTGTAACTAACAAATAGTCAGTTAATAAACACATAATCACAGAATGGCAATCAGTAAAATTAAGTATTTTGCTGAATACTTAATTAGCTTAAATTAGTGGCTCTGATACCACCTTTTCCTGTCACGGCCCTAGCCCTGGTTGTCCAGAGCCGCAGGACAGGAACCCCGTGGTATTTAATTAGGCGACAGCGGAAGTCTTTAATACAGGATCTTTTAAAACTTGAAATGCCCGTTTACTTTATTACATAATTTAGGGATAAAACCCTGTAATTTACAATAAAGTGATTTCACTGGGAAATCTTTATTTTACAAAACATGTTTCTTTATTTATTCATATTGAGCCACTTCCTTAAGCTTGTAGTGCTTCACGGCACTTTTCCTGGATCACAACAGATCACCTGAAACATGTTTGAAAAAGGTTTTGTCAGCGGGAAATACTGAGTGAATCATTCATTTTACTTAAAACGACGCATTTGTTACGATTTACAGTATTAAGAGCGATTACAATTGTCCCTATCTTATAATTATCTGGTCCAGTTGTCATTCGACCGGATCTATGACTGTGGTCATATCACAATTGGGTCCTGTCACCCAAAAGTGTCGTGTATCACTATTTAGGTCCGTTCACCTAAAAGTGACGTGTATCATGATTTAGGCGCGCCCACCTAAAATGATAAAAACAACAGTAATGTGCACAATACCTCACTTACCGCCAGTAACTTTAAGATTTGCAAAGACTTAATCCCTGTAATTATAACTGGAAAGCAAATAGGGTTTTGAAAGTAATTTGATAAAAAGAGAATGACTCACTTTGCAGATTTAATGGGCAAAGCTTAAGCCTACTGATTAGCCTTGTAACCTAATTTAAATAACAACGCACACAAACTGGGTTAGTAACTAATTCAGCATTTACGACAATTCACGAGATTAAACCCTCACAACAAATGACAAAGTGCGATACTTAAACATCCATCGAATTAACGACGAATGACAAAGTATAAACCCAATTTGAGCAGCACTTAAACATTCGTTCGATAGTTTCAATCGATCGGACGTTGAATCGTAATAGCGATCGAGTTATTACCCTGTTATCGCGGCAGCGTTTCGTGATTTGTGTGTATTGTGAAGTATTCGGACTATAACTCGGCGCATGAATCGAATTTTTACGTCGTTCCAACTCCAGAAATCAAGTCCCAAAGCCCTCTATTTATACTGAAAATTTGACCCCCCTCGCGTGTCACACCCCCAAAATCCACACGCGGAGTATCATCGCATGGAGGCGTGACATGACCAGGATCAAGCCACCAATCATATTGAACATTATAGGTAATAAGTAAAAATCATTCATCATTACGAAAGGTGTTCAAAAACCAAAACATAATCAAGTGTGTAGCGGAAGCAATAATGTAAAACCCAACATAAGTTATAAGTTTGAAATGTCATAAATGTTTATCATGGCATCCACGATCCATGTCCACAACGACTACGCCTCCCAGTGCAAGCTCCCAGAACACCTATTGACCTGCAAGGCATGTAGCAGAGAGTCAACAACTAGTTGAGCGAGTTCACAGTGATTGTTCAGTCAATGAGTTCGTATCAGTAATAGTAAGTTCGTTGCATAACTATGTGTTATTAACTAAGCCGAATGTATGTTCCGTTAGTGGGGGCTTCCCATGTCATATGCACTAGACTAGTTGTACCAGTATGAGTTTACGTAGGTTTTACGTAAGTGTTCTTCCCAATCCGAGAATAGAGGTGTGTACGAAGTTTACGTAGGTTTTACGTAAGTGCCCTTCTTAACCCGAGGACAGTAGTACGTGTAAGATTCACGTAGGTTTTATGTAAGTGCCCTTCTTAACCCGAGGACAGTAATATGCATGAGTTTACGTAGGTTTTACGTAAGTGCCCTTAACAACCCGAGGACAGTGGTAAGTAGTCTAGTTGTGGCGAACGTACAAGTCTATCATAGCTATCAATCCCATTCCCAACCCACCAGGAATCCCATGCCTTGGAAGTGTGAACTCACCTTGGTTTGCTCGGCAGATACACAGAGAGGTTACTTGAGTTATAAGTGGTCAACCACGTCCTAACATGGTTACCATACAAGTCAGGTTTTGGCATCAAGTAATGCACATAAGTTTTCACGGAATTAACAGGTTATGTACATGTATTGATCATGGTAACACGTTTACAGTCAAACACATAATATATGCATGCTTGTGCGATTCAAAGGATTGGGCTCGCACAAGTCCAGCAACCTTGTGCGATTCACCTGTTGAAGCCCAAAGATACCCGACCCAATTAATATAGACAGTCCAAACATACACGGCCCAACAGTTAACCGAAAAGTAAATTGTGCGATCCAGTTAGTCTTGTACGATCCGGACGACTTGTGGGATCCGGTTGGGTTGTGCGAGTGGATATTGGGCTTTAAGGCCCAGCAGTCCGATTGTTTGTGTGTGGCCCAAGCCTTGTGCGATTGGCACTGCCTTGTGCGATCCACAAGGTCTTGTGCCATCATGCATAAGCTGATTGTATACGATGCTTAAAGTGACTGTACCCAGCTTGTGCGACTGCGCTTGTGCGTCTGGCACTTGTGCGACTGGGTAACTTGTGCGATTAGTTTAATTGTTTCTAAAATCTTGCAATCAGTTTCGTGGTTTCCATTTAGGGAATTGTCAATCAACAACAATTCAGTTTTAGATCATGCAAAATCTCGATCAAACAAAGTAATTGCCCTTTAATTCATATGAACCCTAATATCATAGACATGAACAACATTCAACCATTCAATCCAGATCATCAAATTTATGAACTTTTGTATCAATAAGCAAACCGTAACCATCATACAACCACCTCGACAATTAAATCACAACAGCTGATTATCAAGCACTCGGATTTGGATCTATAGTATGCAAATCCGATTAATATGAACATATTCCAATATACACATACGAGCCGATTTCATGAACAATAAGAATTAACATCTAATCAATCATGCTAACAAGAACCCTAGATCATCATGCAAGATTATTATAGCACACACATCACAACATCATCAAACATGTAATCGGTAAACACAAACACTAACCGATTAGAGAAGAGGATGATCCGAATCAAAAGCTTCGAGAGAGATGGGGGTGTTCGCCGTTGTGACAACTCGTACTTCAGAACCCATCTTTGTGTTTAATGTAATGTATGTGGACCCTATGTGATTACGTGAACTTTATTAATTGAATGAATGTATGTTATGTCTTGTGATATTGTGCATTTGAACCGATCGCACAACACTCAACCCGATCGCACAAGTCCATTTGGGCTCTACCTTTTTGTACTTGAAATCCAATCAAGGGCAACCCAAGGGAAGGGTTCGGCCCACTCCTCTTATACGCAAACAAACACCCACCATTGGGGCTGTTTTCTCATAACTTGCTAAACAAAAACACACACACAAACCCTAGCTCTCTTTTCTCTCTGGAAGCCGACGGCAACATCCCCCATTCCTACCGAAGCCTTTGTGTTCGGATCAATCCTTGTTCTCATCTATAACCGGTTAGTGTTTAACTATTTGATTGTATGTTGCTTGATGTTATGACGTATATGCTTTACATGATGATTTAGGAGTGATATAAGATTGATAGTGAATGTAACTGTTAATGATTCATGTTCATAATAATCGGCTCACATGTGTAGTGTGTATGAATCCTATAGGGTTGGAAATCGATTAAGGTTAAAGATGATTGTTAACAGAACCGAATCGAGTGATGCTTATCATATGAATGACTCGGATTTGTATGATGATGTTAATCGACTATCATGTCTTGTTTTCGGATTGTTTGCATGACGATTTAGTATCGAGTGTGTGTAATCGGTTGTGTGTTCATGTAATCGAACCAAGTAATATGATTTGTTAATTGGTTGTTTATGCTTTGAATATGAATAGGGTTCTTATGAATTTGATGATAAAAACCTTTGTTTGATCGAGAATGTGCATGATCTAAAGCTGATTGATTGTTGATTGATAACTACCTAAATGGAAACCACGAAACTGATTGCAAGATTTTAGGAACAATTAAACTGATCACACAAGCCCCCTAGTCGCACAAGAGCCGAATGCACAAGCTCTTGGATCGCACAAGGGCAATTGCACAATAGAGTCGCACAAGCTAGGTGCAACATTTAAAGCTTGGGGTACTATTTAGTTATGCATGATCGCACAACATATTGTGGATCGCACAAGCTGGTGCCGATCG
Organism: Helianthus annuus; assembly: GCF_002127325.2. Lineage (NCBI taxonomy): Eukaryota > Viridiplantae > Streptophyta > Magnoliopsida > Asterales > Asteraceae > Helianthus > Helianthus annuus. The sequence goes on along the minus strand of NC_035441.2, from coordinate 118,400,035 downwards.
CACAAGATGTTGGGCCACACACAGACATGTTGAACTTTGATACGCTGTTGGGCCGAACAGCCCAAACCACAATCGCACAACTCAACTCGATCGCACAAGACGTCCGGATCGCACAAGTCACCTGGATCACACAAGATCCTTGTTTGTTATTATTTTGGGCCAAGTATGCTGTTAGACTCTTAACCGTTGGGCCGGGTTTTCATTTGGATCGCACAACATGTTGTGGATCGCACAAGGCTGTGCTGAACGCACAACATGTTGGGTCAGGTCCTATTGGGCTTATATTTGAATCGCACAAGTATGAATGTGTTATGCTTGTGACTGTTAACTGTTTACCATGATCAATACGTGTTGAAAACCTGTTAGGCTATGTGTAAACTTATGTGCAATACTTGAACCAAAACCTGACTCGTATGGTAACCATGTTAGGACGTGGTTGACCACTAATAACTCAAGTAACCTTCCTGTGTATCTGCCGAGCAAACCAAGGTGAGTTCACACTTCCAAGGCATGGGATTCCCGGTGGGTTGGGAATGGCAATGATGGAATGGTATTGATGGTTAAGTTAGACTTGTACGTTCGCCACAACTAGACTACTTACCACTGTCCTCGGGTTGTGAAGGGCACTTACGTAAAACCTACGTAAACTTATGCATACTACTGTCCTCCGGTTGAGAAGGGCACTTACGTAAAGGCTCCGTAAATCTCACGCGTACCACTGTCCTCGGGATAAGAAGGACACTTACGTAAAACCTACGTAAAACTCGTACGTACCTCTATTCTCGGATTGAGAAGAACACTTACGTAAAACCTACGTAAACTCATACTGGTACAACTACTCTAGTGCATATGACATGGGAAGCCCCCACTAATTGAACATACAACAGGCTTAGTTAATTACGCGTGATGATGCAACGAACTTACTATCTGTGAATAACGAACTCATTAACTGAACACCCTACTATGAACTCGCTCAACTAGTTGTTGACTCTTTGTTACAAGCCTTGCAGGACCATAGGTACTAATGGAGCTTGCACTGGGAGGCGTGGTCGCTGTGGGTAAGGATCATGGATTTTATGCTAAACTCTTTTATGATATCTCAAAACTTGATACTTATGCGGGGATTTTACATCATTGCTTCCGCTACACACTTGTTTATGTTTGGTTTTGAAAACACCTTTCGTATTGATGAATGACTTTTACTATTTACTTATATGTTCAATATGATTGGTGGCTTGATCCTGGTCATGTCACGCCTCCATGCGGTGGTACTCCGCGTGTGGATTTTGGGGGTGTGACAGATTGGTATCAGAGCCATTGGTTATAGAGAACTTGGTTTTAATAAGGGGAAAACGTTTTTGTTAAAACCAGACTATAACCTGTACAGTGCTCAACGATCCATAACGACGCCTCGCTCCATGTGCAAGACTCAACATTCTAGGTAATATGGTATATGTTTTATTGCCTACTTGCTAGATTACATAGAACTTTGCTCATGGTATGCTCAGATACACATAACCACTATTTCCTGAGAACACTTGTGTGCTTACTCTCTTCTGTCATCTCACTTTTCGCGAACCTCCCTCACTTATGTTCCCTTTGATATGAAGATCATGAGTGGACGCATTAACATGACTCAAGCCCAGTTGATGGCTCTCATTAACGAACAAGTTGTTGCGGCACTTGCAGCCGCCCAAGCAGGAGGTCAACACGTTCAGCAACCTGTTTGCACTTTCAAGAATTTCATGGACTGTCGTCCTAGCACGTTCAGTGGCACTGAAGGAGCAGTTGGACTCCTCCATTGGTTTGAAAAGCTCGAGTCCGTATTTGAGATGTGTGAATGCCCTTAGGCTCGCAGGGTGAAGTACGCCACTGGTACTCTAGAAGGCATTGCGCTGACTTGGTGGAATGCGCAAGTTCAGATTTTAGGGCTGGTGTGCAGTTGGACTCCTCCATTGGTTTGAAAAGCTCGAGTCCGTATTTGAGATGTGTGAATGCCCTGAGGCTCGTAGGGTGAAGTACGCCACTGGTACTCTAGAAGGCATTGCGCTGACTTGGTGGAATGCGCAAGTTCAGATTTTAGGGCCGGCAGCTGCTAATGCCACTCCTTGGAATGATTTCAAGGAACTTATCAAGCGGGAATACTGCACACGTGATGACATCCACAAGTTAGAAGTGAGTTCTTTCATTTGAAAATGACGGGGTCGGAAATTGAGGCTTATACTAAACGGTCGAACGAGCTGGCCATCTTGTGTCCAACTATGGTGGACCCTCCTATCAAGCGTATAGAGTTGTATCTCAAAGGGCTAGCACCAGAAATTCATAGCCATGTGACATCGGCCAACTTGATAATATCCAGGATGTTCAACGTCTTGCTCATCGCCTCACGGATCAGGCAGTGGAACAGAACAGGCTGCCAAAACGTATCAGTGCAACTACTACCGCTACCACTTCTGCTACTCCTGCTACTCCTAGTGACAACAAGAGGAAATGAGATGGGGATTCCAGCAAGGGTTCAGCTACAGTTCAGTCTCAGGTGCAGCAGCGAAAGACTGACAACTATCAGAGCCCTGGTCAACAATCTTCAGGCAATCAGGGAAGGGGTGTGTATCGAGGAAATCACCCAAGGTGCAACAATTGTAACAGACACCACAGTGGCCAGTGCAACAAGGGTCGTTGTCAGAGGTGTCTCAAGATGGGTCATGAGGCCAAGGATTGTAGGGGCCCACGGCCTGTAACTCAGGATCTCCAGCAGCAGCAAACGCCGCAGAATCAGCAACAGGGCAACAAGGGATGTTTTCATTGTGGCGCTGAAGGTCACTTCAAGAGACACTGCCCCCAGCTAAACCGAAACCAGAACAACAACAATAACAACAATAATCAAGGCAATGGGAACAACAACGGGGGAAATAACAATGATGGGAACAACGACGCTAGGGGTCGTGCATTTGTGTTGGGGCAGGGTGACACAAGGAACGATCCTAACGTGGTTATGGGTAAGTTTCTTCTCGACGACTTTTATGTTACTGTTTTGTTTGATTCGGGTGCGGATACCAGTTATATGTCACTGAAAGTTAGTCAAATGCTCAAGCGCACACCCACACTTCTGAGCACTAAACATGTCGTAGAGTTAGCTAACGGTAAAAGTCTAGAGGCCACACACATAGTTCAGGGTTGTAATCTTATCCTCGCTGGTCAGACTTTTTCGATCGATCTCATTCCTATAGCTCTGGGTAGTTTTAACATCGTCATTGGTATGGATTGGTTATCCCAACAACGAGCAGAGATCGTATGCAAGGAGAAGATAGCTCGTATTCCCCGTTCTGGTAAAGAACCTCTCGAAGTTCAAGGCGACAAGAGTGGTGCCGTGGTTGGCATCATCTCCTTCCTGAAGGCCCAGAAGTGTTTGCGAAAGGGTCACACTGCCATTTTGGCACTTGTTACAGACGCAACAACGAAAGAGAAGAGATTAGAGGATATCCCAGTTGTACGTGATTTTCCTCAAGTGTTTCCTGAAGACTTACCTGGTCTACCGCCTCATCGCCAGGTCGAATTCCAGATTGAACTAGCTCCAGGAGCAGCACCCATAGCTCGTGCACCATATCGCTTAGCTCCAACTGAGCTGGAAGAACTGTCTAAGCAACTGCAAGAACTCTTGGATAAGGGTTTTGTTCGTCCTAGCTCTTCGCCTTGGGGAGCTCCAGTATTATTCGTGAAAAAGAAGGACGGTACCTTCAGGATGTGCATTGATTATCGCGAGCTCAACAAGGCGACAGAGAAGAATCGCTATCCTCTTCCACGTATTGATGATTTGTTCGATCAGTTGCAAGGATCGAGCTACTACTCAAAGATAGATCTGAGGTCAGGCTACCATCAGCTGAGAGTCCGGGATAAGGACGTCTCCAAAACAGCATTTAGAACTCACTACGGCCACTACGAGTTTCTTGTCATGCCATTCGGGCTAACGAACGCATTGGTAGTCTTCATGGATCTTATGAACAGAGTGTGCAAGCCTTATTTAGACAAGTTTGTGATTGTCTTCATCGACGACATCCTGATCTACTCCAAGAGTCAGGAGGAAAACGAGCAGCATTTGCGACTTATTTTGAAGCCCCTTCGAATAGAACAGTTGTACGCCAAGTTTTCAAAATGCGACTTATGGCTTCGTGAAGTCCACTTTCTAGGCCACGTGGTAAACAAGGACGGGATTCATGTGGATCCATCCAAGGTAGACTTGATCAGGAACTGGCCTGCACCTCGTACACCAACGGAAATATGCCAATTCTTGGGTTTGGCGGGTTATTACAGACGGTTCATCAAAGACTTCTCAAAGATTGCACAGCCGCTTACACTACTGACACAGAAAGGTGTCACTTATCGCTGGGGCACTACACAGGAAACAGCTTTTCAGCACTTAAAGGATAGACTATGCAGCGCACCTATTCTTTCATTGCCAGAGGGCACGGACGATTTTGTGGTTTATCGTGATGCATCCATTCAGGGTCTTGGATGTGTGTTAATGCAGCGCGACAAGGTCATTGCTTACGCTTCGCGCCAACTTAAGGTTCACGAACGAAACTATACTACGCACGATTTAGAGCTGGGAGCTGTTGTTTTCGCGCTTAAGATATGGCGACATTACCTGTACGGTACCAAGTGCACCAAGTGCACCATCTACACCGATCACAGGAGTCTCGAGCATATCTTCAAGCAAAAGGAATTGAACATGCGTCAACGACGATGGGTCGAGTTACTGAACGGTTATGAATGTGCCATCAAGTACCATCCAGGCAAAGCCAATGTTGTGGCTGACGCCCTCAGTCGAAAAGACAATACGCCTAGACGCGTACGAGCATTACACATCACTATTCAGTCTAGTCTTCCTTCCCAGATACGAGATGCTCAGGTGGAAGCATTGAAACCAGAAAACGTCAGGGCTGAAGCCTTACGCGGTTCAAGGAAACGATTAGAACATAAGGAAGACGGCGCCTACTACATAACAGGACGCATCTGGGTCCCACTTTATGGCAACTTACGCGAGCTTGTAATGAATGAAGCACATAAGTCTCGCTACTCAGTACATCCTGGTTCAGATAAGATGTACCACGATCTCAGAACTACGTATTGGTGGCCTAGCATGAAAGCCCACATAGCAACTTACGTTAGCAAGTGCTTGACTTGTGCGAGAGTCAAGGCGGAATATCAGAAACCATCAGGCCTACTTCAGCAACCAAAGATACCACAATGGAAATGGGAAGAAATTTCCATGGACTTTGTTACTGGCCTGCCTAGATCTCAACGTGGGAACGATACCATTTGGGTGATCGTGGATCGACTCACAAAGTCTGCACACTTCCTGGCTATTAAGGAAACGGATAAGTTCTCCACTCCAGCAGACGTATATCTTAAGGAAGTTGTCTCAAGGCACGGAGTGCCGACCTCTATTATCTCTGATCGAGATGCACAATTTACTTCAGAACTGTGGCAAGCAATGCACAAATCTTTTGGCTCTCGATTAGACATGAGCACAGCTTACCACCCTTAGACGGATGGGCAGTCTGAGCGCACTATCCAGACTCTAGAAGACATGCTTCGGGCATGTGTTATTGACTTTGGCACCAGCTGGGAAAAGCATCTGCCATTAGTAGAATTTTCGTATAATAACAGCTACCACACCAGCATTCAAGCTGCTCCGTTCAAGGCATTGTACGGACGTAAATGCCGATTATCTCTTTGTTGGGCAGAGGTGGGTGATAGTCAGATCACGGGTCCAGAAATGGTAGTAGACGCAACGGAAAGAATTGCTCAGACACGGCAACGCATGGCGGCAACTCGTGACCGTCAGAAAAGCTACGCTGATAAGCGCAGGAAACCACTCGAGTTCCAGGTTGGGGATCGAGTGCTACTCAAAGTTTCACCTTGGAAAGGTATAGTTCACTTTGGCAAACGAGGCAAGCTCAATCCGCGGTATGTCGGACTGCTCGAAATCATAGAAAGAATAGGCAAAGTGGCCTACAACCTAAACCTACCAGCAGAACTCGGTGCAGTTCACAACGTATTTCACGTGTCGAATCTGAAGAAGTGTCTGTCAGATGAGACCCTCATAGTTCCTTTGAAGGAGCTCAGTATCGACGAACAGTTGCGATTCATCGAGGAACCTGTTGAAATCACGGACCGAGATGTTAAGGTCCTCAAGCACACCAGAATACCTCTTGTTCGAGTTCGTTGGAACTCCCGCCGTGGCCCAGAGTTCACCTGGGAACGCGAAGACCAAATGAAGCAAAAGTATCCCCAATTGTTTGCAAACAGTACAACCACTACTGAGGCTGAAGCTACTACGGAATTTCGGGACAAATTCCAAACCAACGGGGGGAGGATGTGACACCCCAGGAAAACCATGCAACTTAACTAGCTTCCTCAGTGAGTACGTACCAAATTTCGGGACGAAATTTCTTTCAACTTGGGGATAATGTGACAACTCGTATTTCAGAACCCATCTTTGTGTTTAATGTAACGTATGTGGACCCTATGTGATTACGTGAACTTTATTAATTGATTGAATGTATGTTATGTCTTTTGATATTGTGCATTTGAACCGATCGCACAACACTCAACCCGATCGCACAAGTCCAGTTAGGCTCTACCTTTTTGTACTTGAAATCCAATCAAGGGCAACCCAAGGGAAGGGTTCGGCCCACTCCTCTTATACGCAAACAAACACCCACCATTGGGGTTGTTTTCTCATAACTTGCTAAACAAGAACACACACACAAACCCTAGCTCTCTTTTCTCTCTGGAAGCCGATGGCAACATCCCCCATTCCTACCGAAGCCTTTGTGTTCGGATCAATCCTTGTTCTCATCTATAACCGGTTAGTGTTTAACTATTTGATTGTATGTTGCTTGTCACAACCCCCGATCCCTAAATCCCGGGAACGGCGGTCGCGAGCCAGTTTCGGTGGTATCACGTTATTACTTATTTGGCAGCGGAAATTTTCATCAGGACCGTAGTTAGGAAATATTAAATCAGAGTAAACCACCTTCTTTTAATATTAAACACATGGGTAAAACCCAAGTTTTTATTACAAACTGATTTACAGGGATAAATCCCACTTTATTGAAATAAACGCTTTCTTTTATTTAGGTAACTTTTATAACCACTTTTCCAAGCCTTCAGTGTTGTCCAGCTGGCTTCTATTTGGCTTTCACATTGTGTTACCTGAAACGCGTTTTAAAAACATTTTGTCAGTGGGAAATACTGGTGAGTGAATCCCAGTTTAATCAAGAAATATTAATTTAATTTAAACAGTATTGAGGGTGATTACAATGTTTATATCTACCCAATTACTCATTCAGTACTGTCAATCCTGACTTGTGGGTCATATTACATATTGGCTAACTCTTCGTCCAATGGTAACGTTACTCACATTTTGTATACAATACCCCAACATACCGGCAGTATTTGTAAAATTACAAAGACTCAATCACTGCTAAATTGCATTGTAAAATAGTTAAGGTTTTGTAAAAACTGTTTACAAAAAGGAGATTACTCACATTGTTGTTTTAGGGTTTTCAGTAATGATTTCCTGGGAATAATCTATAAATTACACAAATGCACGTGTGTTAGTATAATAACCCATTTTAACATTAGTAATACCCCCCCCCCCCCGAGACGGTATTCCAACGACTACGTCGGGCAGAACCACGACAGCCATTACGGAACCCTAGATCAATCGGGCAGAGTATCTAATACGTATCCAGGGGTTATGACACTTACAACTGAGCAGAACCTCGCTATTTAGGGGGTATAATACCCGGGTATAATAACGCTACTTCAGAAATTTAGATTGAAAGAAAGAAATGAACGACGGAAAGTGAAAGCGTCGGAGGTTTACACCAATGAAATCATAGCAAGGCATGGGGTACCGATATCCATTGTGTCAGACAGAGATACCCGGTTTACTTCGAAATTCTGGCGTGAATTCCAAGAACAGATGGGAACTAAATTGTTCCTTAGCACTGCTTATCATCCACAAACGGATGGGCAGAGCGAAAGAACAATACAAACATCGGGTGATATGCTGCGGGCTTGCATTATTGATTTTGGGGGTAGTTGGGATGTCCATTTACCCTTGGTCGAATTCGCATATAACAATAGCTATCACGCGAGCATTAAAATGGCCCCGTATGAGCTATTATATGGCAGAAAGTGTCGGACTCCGGTATGTTGGGGAGAAGTGGGTCCACGAGGGCTAGCACCAACTGATATAATCCGAGCTACAAATGCGAAAATCGACATAGTTCGGGCACACTTGAAAGCGGCTCAAGACCGGCAAAAGGCATACGCAGATAAAATAAATAGGACAATTGAGTTTCAGGTTGGCGATATGGTCATGCTAAAGGTTTCCCCATGGAAGGGTATTATTAGATTCAGAAAAAGGGGAAAGTTAAGCCTGAGATTCATTGGGCCATTTAGAATCATTGAACGGGTTGGTAAGGTAGCTTATCGACTTGAATTACCCGAAGAGATGAGTGGGATTCATAACACATTCCACGTATCACATCTCCGAAAATGTTTGGCCGACGAGACCGCTCATGTCCACTACGATGATATCGAGGTAGATAACAGTCTCAACTATGCAGTAAAACCGATTGCGATTTTAGATCGTAAAGAGAAAAGCTTGAGGAACAAAGTGATAAATCAAGTCAAGGTCAAATGGGACCACAGAAAAGGGTCAGACACTACTTGGGAACCCGAAGAGGAGATGCGGCGTCTCTACCCTACATTATTTGGTACGTAATTCGGTTTCGGGGATGAAACCCTTTTAAGGGGGGTGGACTTGTAACACCCCAAAAACATAAACCCGTATATTATAAAGTTCAAAGAATAGATAAACAAGAGTTTACCAACTAGGAATTTAACCTAGTTAAATTCAAAGTCTTGAATTAATGCATGTTATGGTTAAAACAATTAAAACTAGAGAAAATCATAGTTAAAGGGACTAAACTTGTCAAAACTCAAAGTTATGTTACTAATAGTAACAAAATAAACCAAACCTCCCAAATTGGGAGTCTAGTCGATCAAGAAACAAGCAGGGGGGCGACATCCCCATTTCCAAACCCTAACTCAAGCAAAATCCCTTCAATTGAAGCCCCAAATCAGTTCCAAATCGAGCTCTAATCACATATTAGTAAACACCTCGTTGTAAGGATCAAAAGGTATGTGAAATTCAGTAATTTTGTTACATCACAAATTCTAGGTTAATTGTGAAGCATGAGAAATTCAGCTTGATTGTTGATGCATGGCTGAAATTAGAAGGAGTATAAGGTTTAGGATCAAACCCTAGATGATTTCTTGACATAACCTTGTATGATACTTGTAGGGTTACATAATCACCATTGTAGGTGATTAGAGAACTTTAAGAAGCTTGTTTAATGCTGAAATTATAACTCTTGTTTTGCATAATCTGAAAATTAGGAAATAAGTTCTGAAAAGATGATGTCAAGATGCATGCAAAAAATTACTATTATAGTGAAATTAGATGTTGAATCGCAAGTCACGAACTTGTTTTTGAATGTAGAAAAATCTGACCCACTAGGTGTTTGTTGAAATGCCTAAGTGAGGATTAAATGTGAAATTTGGATAAAAATGCAGATTTGATAATGGTCCATAATTGATGTGAAAATGGTCATGAAAATGATTCTAAACATGTTAAAAACTGAATTTTCTAGGCAAAGAGTCCGGTTCCTCTAGCGGGCAAGCCGGAGGGGATTCACGAGGAAAAGGCGCGCTCTAAAGGTATGAAATTTATCGTTTCATTACATTATACATATTATTAGCTTTATGCGTTGCTTAAAAGGAAAGAAAGCATGATGACCAAGAATTTCCATTATGTCATGAATTTGGCTATTGCCTTAAACAAGTTATAAACATGAAATTGAGCGTCCGTAAGGTGTTTAATCTCAGCACCTAAACGGGTCAAACAAGTTTTGGTAATAAACACGAAGCATGACTTTATTATATTGTGCGAATATTACATGAGGTGTAGGCCGTGTAGCGAACACCATAGACAAATTTAAAAGCCTTGTTCTTATTATAGGAGTTAAGGTTTGGATTGGATGCATGATAATAGAACAAACAATTAACTAGAAGTCTTGTGATTTAGCGTGTAAGTTAGTTCCCGTAAACAAGCTCGATTAAGAAATAGTTGAGTAATGTTATAAACAAAACACAAGTATGAAGTATTAGCCTAGCCGCTTAGCGATTTATGCGAAATTATGCTGTTTCGACTCATAATGAATCAGCAAGAAAACTGCATTTTAAACAAGGGAGTTTCGTGCAGGGTCTACCGTAAATTACGGTAGTACCGTAATTTACGGTGGCCTGCAATTCTTTTACGGTGGATTCCTACTGAGTTACGGTAGGCCCCAAATGCCCAGAAATCACCGTAATTTACGGTGACACCGTAAATTACGGTGGAGCCCTGTTTGATAAAATTTGTTTTGATCATTTTCTCGAACCAGTGTTCGGACCTGATTCGAATACGTAAATTTCCAAGAGTGATAGTGCTAATGCTTGTTTAAAATGTTAGTTCTCAGGTACCCAAGTAAAGGATGAAGATCAAGCAAGCGAGTCGAACCGAACACACATTTTTAGAACGCTTCCGCATCCGAACTTTTGTTTTAAAAACTATGTCAACTAATGGTAGTTACCGTCTTGAATGTGGTTTGTAACAACAATACATGTATGTTGTGTTTAGTTTTGGGTTTAAACGATGAAAGTTTTTGTTAAGTCGTCATTTTGGCATTAAATGCATGGTTTTTATGTTGTTAATTCTGGTAATATAAACTGGGTCTTACAAGTTGGTAATCAGAGCTTAAGGTTGCCAATAAGTGTTCGGTTCAAGCTTGATCAACATCCGGTAAGAGTAATTGCTTAAGTAAAATTTAAGGAGTATAAAATAATTCACGAACAAATATGCATGGAAAAGAGTGTGTAAACACACTCAAACACAAGAAAAGCATGAAACAAGAATAATAGAATCAAGAGTGTGTAAGCACACTCAAACACAAGAAAGGCATGAAACAAGAATGATTGAGTCAAGTTACGAACTTGATCAAATCAAAACAAGTAAAACATGTATTACAAATGAAATGTTTAACAATGTATGTAAACATTTCAGTATCAAAGATGGCAAGCGGAGGTGATGGTGATGTGGTGCCAAGAGTCACCGAACAAATGAGAATAGTGATTGCCGAAGAGGTTGGAAAGGCGATCGAAAACAGTTTGTCGAACTTCATTGATAAAATCCAAAATACGGTTTTATCAGTGCTAGAAGAGAGAATCAAGAAGCTAGAAGATAATTCAAATCTAGCAAAGGAAAAATCTGGGGAACGAAAACCTTGTTCATACAAGGAATTCATAGCTTGTAAACCACCTATATATAATGGGGAGGTTGATCCAATCGTGTGTCAGCGATGGATAGGCGATATCGAGGGAAAGACTGGTGGGATAATAAAAAGAAGGAGATTGGAAACGAAGCGGCCAAGGCCATGACGTGGGAGGAGTTTAAGACGTCGTTTCTTAAACACCATAGCCCCAAAGCGGTTATAAACAAGATCAAGGAAGAGTTCATGCAACTCAGACACAAGGGTGAATCCATAGACAAGATCACGAGGATGTTTATGGACAAAATGAAGTTCTGTGACGATCTGATAACGAACGAAGAGCAAAAAGTTTATTACTACCATAACATGCTAAGCGCAGAATATAGGGAGTTCATAACCCCTTCAAAGTATGAGACCCTTACCGAGATTGTCAATGCCGCTCGGGAAAGGGAGATTGAGTTGAAAAAGAGTATAGAACGGGGTGAACGAAGGGCACAGGACATAAATCCAAGCCCTACCAAGAAAGCAAGAACGAGTGAAACGACGAAGAAATCAGATGCAAAGGGCGGTACACCAAGTTGCAAAATCTGCGGCAAGAATCATAAGGGTGAATGTCGCTTCAAAGATAAGCCTTGTCCTATATGTCGAAAAATGGGACATATGGCTATATCATGCCCGGAAAAAGTGACCGTTTGTTACAACTGTTACCGAACGGGTCACAAAAGATCGGAGTGCCCAGAATTGGCAGGAAAGAAAGAAGGGCAAGACTCAAAAGGTGAAGCCACAAAAGCCAAAGCAAGATCTTTTCAATTGACCGCTACTGAAGCAAAGGTCGAACCTGACGTGGTCTCAGGTACATTCACTATAAATTCAATTCTCGCACGTGTGTTATTTGATACTGGTGCGAATAAATCCTTTGTTTCATATGGGTTTATTCGACACCCTTCATTTGTTCTAACAAAATTACCTATGCCTTTAGAGGTAGAGATAGGTAATAATAAAAGCTTTATTGTCTGTGATGTATGTGAAAACTGCACGATGAATATTGATGACGAGGAATACACAATAGACTTGATCCTGATGTCGATGGGAGAATTTCAAGTGGTAGTGGGAATGGATTGGCTATCTCGTTACCACGCAAAGGTGGTTTGTTTCCGAAAGGAAATAAAGCTAACGTCTCCTAGCGGAAAACAAGTTACGATATATGGAGAAAAAGGAGGTAACCCAGTGATATGCACAATGCTAGAAGCTCATAAGCTCATGAAACATGGATGCAAGGCCTTTATGGTATATGCAAGCGAAACGGAAAAAGAACTCCTCAAAATTGGGGATGTACCAGTCGTGCGAGATTATGAGGACGTGTTCCTGGAAGAACTACCGGGGATACCGCCAGAACGGGAGGTAGAGTTCGGAATCGAATTGATTCCGGGCGCAAAACCCGTGGCCAAGGCGCCATACCGGCTTGCACCGTCGGAGTTACAAGAATTGATGTCTCAAATTCAGGAATTTCTTGACAAGGGGTTTATCCGACCGAGTGTGTCTCCGTGGGGCGCACCAGTCTTATTCGTGAAGAAGAAGGACGGCAGTATGCGCATGTGTATCGATTATCGAGAGTTAAACAAACTCACGGTGAAGAATCGATACCCGCTCCCAAGAATTGATGATTTATTTGACCAACTACAAGGAGCAAGTTGGTTTTCCAAAATTGATCTCCGATCCGGTTATCACCAATTGAAAGTCAAGGAGGAGGACGTACCCAAGACGGCTTTCCATACGAGGTACGGGCATTATGAATTCCTCGTAATGCCTTTCGGATTGACCAACGCGCCCGCGGCTTTCATGGACCTCATGAACCGGGTTTGCAAACCCATGCTAGATAAGTCGGTAATTGTATTTATCGACGACATTTTGATATACTCAAAGAGCGAGGCCGAGCACATGTGTCATTTGCGGGAAATATTAGACACCCTCAAACGAGAAAAGTTGTATGCAAAATTCACGAAGTGTGCCTTCTGGCTACGGGAGGTACAGTTTCTTGGGCATCTTATTAGTGCTGATGGAGTACTAGTAGACCCGTCCAAGATAGAAGCTGTGTCGAAATGGAGCCCTCCAAGAAATCCCTCGGAAATCCGAAGCTTTTTAGGGCTTGCAGGATATTATCGGAGATTCATACAGGATTTCTCCAAAATTGCCTTACCATTGACCAAATTAACTCGTAAGGAGGAAAAGTTCGTGTGGGGCATTAAGCAAGAAGAAGCTTTCCAAACACTCAAGGAAAAATTGACCCACGCTCCGGTACCGACATTACCGGAAGGGACCGAAGACATGGTGGTTTACTCGGACGCTTCTCAATTGGGGCTCGGATGCGTGTTAATGCAACGAGGCAAGGTCATCGCCTACGCCTCGAGGCAATTGAAGATTCATGAAAATAAATATCTGGTTCACGACTTAGAATTGGCAGCGGTGGTGTTTGCCTTAAAGATATGGAGACATTACTTGTACGGAGTAAAGTTTACAATCTTTACCGACCATAAAAGCTTGAAATATTTCTTCGACCAGAAGGAATTAAACATGCGGCAAAGGCGGTGGTTAGAAACCGTCAAGGACTTTGATTGCGAAATACATTACCACCCCGGTAAGGCCAATGTAGTTGCCGATGCGCTGAGTCGCAAAACAGATTATACCCCGATACGGGTACGATCAATGCAACTGGTTGTGACTTCAAGTTTACTAGAACGAATTCGAGAAGCACAGAATGAAGCTGTAAAGGCGGAAAACTGGAAAAAGGAAAGAATTATCGGCCAAATTAAGGACCTTGAGGTGGACAGTCACGGCCTAAAAACTCGTTTTAATAGAATCTGGGTTCCTAACACATGTGGGGTTAAGAAGCTTCTACTTGATGAAGCTCATAAATCTCGTTATTCTATTCACCCGGGAGCGACCAAAATGTATCATGACTTAAAGCAAAACTATTGGTGGCCCGGAATGAAGCGGGACACTGTGAAATACGTGGAAAAGTGTTTGACATGCCTACAAGTCAAGGCGGAACACCAAAAGCCGTATGGAAAACTCCAACCGTTAGAAATTCCGGTTTGGAAATGGGAGCAAATCACGATGGACCTATTGACCAAACTGCCTAAAACAAGTCGTGGTTTTGATGTTATTTGGGTAGTCGTGGATAGGTTAACTAAAAGCGCTCACTTTATTCCCATTCGTGAGACTTATACATCTGAGAAAATGTCAGAGGTTTACACCAATGAAATCATAGCAAGGCATGGGGTACCGATATCCATTGTGTCAGACAGAGATACCCGGTTTACTTCGAAATTCTGGCGTGAATTCCAAGAACAGATGGGAACTAAATTGTTCCTTAGCACTGCTTATCATCCACAAACGGATGGGCAGAGTGAAAGAACAATACAAACATTGGGTGATATGCTGCGGGCTTGCATTATTGATTTTGGGGGTAGTTGGGATGTCCATTTACCCTTGGTCGAATTCGCATATAACAATAGCTATCACGCGAGCATTAAAATGGCCCCGTATGAGCTATTATATGGCAGAAAGTGTCGGACTCCGGTATGTTGGGGAGAAGTGGGTCCGCGAGGGCTAGCACCAACTGATATAATCCGAGCTACAAATGCGAAAATCGACATAGTTCGGGCACACTTGAAAGCGGCTCAAGACCGGCAAAAGGCATACGCAGATAAAAGAAATAGGCCAATTGAGTTTCAGGTTGGCGATATGGTCATGCTAAAGGTTTCCCCATGGAAGGGTATTATTAGATTCAGAAAAAGGGGAAAGTTAAGCCCGAGATTCATTGGGCCATTTAGAATCATTGAACGGGTTGGTAAGGTAGCTTATCGACTTGAATTACCCGAAGAGATGAGTGGGATTCATAACACATTCCACGTATCACATCTCCGAAAATGTTTGGCCGACGAGACCGCTCATGTCCACTACGATGATATCGAGGTAGATAACAGTCTCAACTATGCAGTAAAACCGATTGCGATTTTAGATCGTAAAGAGAAAAGCTTGAGGAACAAAGTGATAAATCAAGTCAAGGTCAAATGGGACCACAGAAAAGGGTCAGACACTACTTGGGAACCCGAAGAGGAGATGCGGCGTCTCTACCCTACATTATTTGGTACGTAATTCGGTTTCGGGGACGAAACCCTTTTAAGGGGGGTGGACTTGTAACACCCCAAAAACATAAACCCGTATATTATAAAGTTCAAAGAATAGATAAACAAGAGTTTACCAACTAGGAATTTAACCTAGTTAAATTCAAAGTCTTGAATTAATGCATGTTATGGTTAAAACAATTAAAACTAGAGAAAATCATAGTTAAAGGGACTAAACTTGTCAAAACTCAAAGTTATGTTACTAATAGTAACAAAATAAACCAAACCTCCCAAATTGGGAGTCTGGTCGATCAAGAAACAAGCAGGGGGGCGACATCCCCATTTCCAAACCCTAACTCAAGCAAAATCCCTTCAATTGAAGCCCCAAATCAGTTCCAAATCGAGCTCTAATCACATATTAGTAAACACCTCGTTGTAAGGATCAAAAGGTATGTGAAATTCAGTAATTTTGTTACATCACAAATTCTAGGTTAATTGTGAAGCATGAGAAATTCAGCTTGATTGTTGATGCATGGCTGAAATTAGAAGGAGTATGAGGTTTAGGATCAAACCCTAGATGATTTCTTGACATAACCTTGTATGATACTTGTAGGGTTACATAATCACCATTGTAGGTGATTAGAGAACTTTAAGAAGCTTGTTTAATGCTGAAATTATAACTCTTGTTTTGCATAATCTGAAAATTAGGAAATAAGTTCTGAAAAGATGATGTCAAGATGCATGCAAAAAATTACTATTATAGTGAAATTAGATGTTGAATCGCAAGTCACGAACTTGTTTTTTAATGTAGAAAAATCTGACCCACTAGGTGTTTGTTGAAATGCCTAAGTGAGGATTAAATGTGAAATTTGGATAAAAACACAGATTTGATAATGGTCCATAATTGATGTGAAAATGGTCATGAAAATGATTCTAAACATGTTAAAAACTGAATTTTCTAGGCAAAGAGTCCGGTTCCTCTAGCGGGCAAGCCGGAGGGGATTCACGAGGAAAAGGCGCGCTCTAAAGGTATGAAATTTATCGTTTCATTACATTATACATATTATTAGCTTTATGTGTTGCTTAAAAGGAAAGAAAGCATGATGACCAAGAATTTCCATTATGTCATGAATTTGGCTATTGCCTTAAACAAGTTATAAACATGAAATTGAGCGTCCGTAAGGTGTTTAATCTCAGCACCTAAACGGGTCAAACAAGTTTTGGTAATAAACACGAAGCATGACTTTATTATATTGTGCGAATATTACATGAGGTGTAGGCCGTGTAGCGAACACCATAGACAAATTTAAAAGCCTTGTTCTTATTATAGGAGTTAAGGTTTGGATTGGATGCATGATAATAGAACAAACAATTAACTAGAAGTCTTGTAATTTAGCGTGTAAGTTAGTTCCCGTAAACAAGCTCGATTAAGAAATAGTTGAGTAATGTTATAAACAAAACACAAGTATGAAGTATTAGCCTAGCCGCTTAGCGATTTATGTGAAATTATGTTGTTTCGACTCATAATGAATCAGCAAGAAAACTGCATTTTAAACAAGGGAGTTTCGTGCAGGGTCTACCGTAAATTACGATAGTACCGTAATTTACGGTGGCCTGCAATTCTTTTACGGTGGATTCCTACTGAGTTACGGTAGGCCCCAAATGCCCAGAAACCACCGTAATTTACGGTGACACCGTAAATTACGGTGGAGCCCTGTTTGATAAAATTTGTTTTGATCATTTTCTCGAACCAGTGTTCGGACCTGATTCGAATACGTAAATTTCCAAGAGTGATAGTGCTAATGCTTGTTTAAAATGTTAGTTCTCAGGTACCCAAGTAAAGGATGAAGATCAAGCAAGCGAGTCGAACCGAACACACATTTTTAGAACGCTTCCGCATCCGAACTTTTGTTTTAAAAACTATGTCAACTAATGGTAGTTACCGTCTTGAATGTGGTTTGTAACAACAATACATGTATGTTGTGTTTAGTTTTGGGTTTAAATGATGAAAGTTTTTGTTAAGTCGTCATTTTGGCGTTAAATGCATGGTTTTTATGTTGTTAATTCTGGTAATATAAACTGGGTCTTACAGTGTCAGTTTACGTTAGGGTTGTTATATCCTCCCCACCTTGTTTTAGAGCTCGTCCTCGAGATCTACTGGAACAAGTGCGGATATTTCTTTTGCATTTCTGATTCAATCTCCCATGTGTACTCAGGTCCTCTTCTGGAGTCCCACTTTACTTTGACCAAAACTAGTCTCTTGTGCTTCCGATTCTTAATTTTTCTATCTTCAATCTGTAGAGGCCTTTCTACAAACTTGAGTTGTTCATTTACCTTTATATCCTTGAGAGGTATTACGAGTGATTCGTTAGCTAAACACTTTTTGAGATTAGATACATGAAATACATCATGTATTCCTGCCATTTCCTCTGGCAGTTGTAGCTGATAGGCTACAGGTCCTATTCTTCTAATAATTTCAAAGGGTCCAATATACCTGGGACTTAGCTTTCCTCTTTTGATGAATCTTACCACTCCTTTCCAAGGTGAAACTTTTAACAATACTTTGTCACCTACCTGAAATTCTAATGGTTTACGTCTGTTGTCAGCGTAGCTCTTCTGTCGATCACGTGCTGCTTTCAGTCGTTCCTTGACTTGAATAATTTTGTTAGTAGTTTCTTGTACTATCTCGGGTCCAGATAGTTACTTTTCCCCAATTTCTGCCCAACAAACTGGGGTTCTGCACTTTCGTCCATAAAGTGCTTCGAATGGTGCAGCATTGATACTTGTGTGATAACTGTTATTATAAGAAAATTCTATCAAAGGTAAGTGATCATCCCAATTACCTCCGAGATCAATTACACAAGCTCTAAGCATGTCTTCCATGGTCTGAATTGTCCTTTCACTTTGCCCGTCTGTTTGAGGATGGTAAGCGGTGCTTAGATTCAGCTTGGTTCCCATTGCTTTTTGGAAACTTGACCAAAAATGAGAGGTAAAACGGCTATCCCTATCAGAAATAATTGATAAAGGTATTCCATGTAATGAAACAATTTCATTTACATATAACTTAGCTAATTGTTCCATGTTAAAGGTTTCCTTCATTGGTAAGAAATGAGCTGACTTGGTTAGCCTATCTACAATCACCCAGATTGTATTATTACCTTTTCTTGTTTTGGGTAATTTGGTAACAAAATCCATTGTTATAAATTCCCATTTCCAAACTGGCATTTCTAATTGTTGTAACAATCCTGAGGGTTTCTGGTGTTCAGCTTTGACTTGGGAACAAGTTAAACATTTAGAAACATACGCTGCTATATCCTTTTTCATTCCTATCCACCAGAAATTTTTCCTTAAATCCTGGTACATTTTATCATTTCCTGGATGCATCGTATATTTAGATTTATGGGCTTCTTCTAATATACGGTGGAGTAAGTTTCCTAATTTAGGTATCCAAATTCTCTTTTTATGGAACCTCCGAATTCCATCTGTTCCTTGTTCTAATTCCTTAATCATTCCTTTTAATTTTTCAGTATCTTCCTTGATTACTGATTCTTGTGCTTTTCTAATCTGATTGTTTAAATCTACCTGTAGATTTAATTTAAGAGAACGTACCCTTTTTGGCTTTTCATGATACTTTCGACTTAAAGCATCAGCCACCACATTGGCTTTTCCTGCATGATACTGGATATCACAATCATAATCGCTAAGCAATTCCATCCAGCGTCTTTGTCTCATATTCAACTCTTTTTGCCCGAAAACATATCTTAAACTCTTATGATCTGTGAATACGGTAAACTTACTACCATAAAGATAATGTCTCCAAATTTTAAGGGCAAAAATTATAGCTCCTAATTCCAAATCATGGGTTGAATAATTCTCTTCATGATTCTTAAGCTGTCTAGATGCATAAGCTATAACCTTTTGACGTTGCATCAATACACATCCATAACCTAACTTAGAAGCATCACAATAGACTATAAAGTCTTCAGTTCCTTCTGGTAATGCTAGTATGGGTGCATGGGTTAATCTTTGCTTAAGGATTCTAAAAGCTTCTTCTTGTTTTGGTCCCCATTCAAACTTAATAGATTTACAGGTTAACTTAGTTAAAGGAATGGCTATTCTAGAAAAATCTCGAATAAATCTCCTTTAATAACCGGCCAATCCTAAGAAACTTCTAACCTCAGTTGGTGACTCAGGGGTTTTCCATTTGATAATTGCCTCTATCTTTGTTGGATCTACATCAATTCCTTCATGATTCACTAAATGTCCAAGAAATTGTACCTGTTCTAACCAAAACTCGCACTTTGAAAACTTAGCATAAAGCTTTTCCTTTCTTAATAAACTTAAAAGTAAGTGCAAGTGCTTTGCATGCTCCTCTTTGCTTTTAGAGTAAATTAGAATATCATCTAGGAAGACAATTATGAATTTATCCAAATATGGTTTACATATTCGGTTCATCATGTCCATAAATGCGGATGGGGCATTGGTTAAACCAAATGGCATGACAGTAAATTCATAATGACCATACCTCGTTCTGAATGCGGTTTTAGGATGTCCTCTTCCTGTACCTTTAATTGATGATATCCTGATCTTAAATCGATTTTAGAGAAAAATCGAGCTCCTTGAAGTTGATCGAATAGATCATCGATTCTCGGCAATGGATACCGATTCTTAATTGTGACTTTGTTCAATTCACGGTAGTCAATGCACATACGCATTGATCCGTCCTTCTTTTTAACAAACAATATCGGTGCTCCCCATGGCGATGAGCTTGACTGTATGAATCCTTTCTCCAATAATTCGTCTAATTGATTCTTCAGTTCCTGCATTTCGGCGGGTGCCAAACGGTAAGGTGCTTTGGCAATCGGGGCTGTCCCTGGTAGCAGATGGATTCTGAATTCAACTTCCCTGTCTGGCGGTAGTCCTGGCAATTCTTCTGGAAAGACATCTGAAAATTGGGACACTACTAGAATGTCTTTTAATTCTTTTCCTTTAGTGTTAGTGATTATAGAAATCAAATACACTATAGATCCTTTTCTTATATAACTTGCAGTTTTCATCACAGAGATGAATTTAGTGGATCTAGATGGCTTATCTCCTTTAATTGTGATCTTTTCACCCCTTGGTGAATTGACTTGAATTAACTTTTGGTCACATAAAATACTGGCTTTATTGGCTATTAACCAATCCATTCCTAACACAACATCGAATCCATCCAGATTCATTGGGTAAAGGTTTGCAATAAACTTCTGATTAAAAATTTCTATTCTTGCTCCCTGCAAGATTTCGGAAATCCTAATGGTTTATCCATTTGCGGTCTCTACGAGACATTCTTGTGGTAGTTTAGTTAATGATTGATTTAGGAGTTTGCAAAACGAAGTATTAATGAAACTTTGGTTTGCACCAGAGTCAAATAATACTTTAGCAAAAATATCATTAACTAAAAACGTACCAGCAATGACATCTGGAATCATCTTGGCTTCATCCGCAGTTAGAACAAATGCTCTAGCATTTTTAGGGTTCTTGTTGTTTGCAGCTGGAGTCAATTTTGGGCAGTTTGGCTTGATGTGACCTTTTTCTCCACAATTGAAGCATACTCGGTTGTTGGCTTTCCTCCTGCAGTCTTCTTCCTTGTGACCTGACATTTTGCAAAAATTGCAATATATGGAGCATTTTCCAGAATGCTTCCTTTTGCAATACTTGCAATAAAGTGCAGATGTAGACCCTACATTTTTACGATTGTAATTCCCAGAACGGAATTCTTGAGTAAGCCTTTGGGATAAGTTTCTCTTCTGGTCTTCTTCTCTAGTTCGTATCAGTTCATCAGTCAAGGTATTGGCTACTTCTACGGTTTCTTCTATGGTTTGGGGTCTAGCTGCCTTGACTACATGTCTAATCTCTCCAATTAATCCCCAGATATAACGGGAGATTAGTACCGGTTCAGGTGATGCAAGGGTTGGTACTATTCTAGCATATTCAAAGAATGTGGTAGTGTAACCCTTACTGTCTACCCCGGTCATTCTAAGATTCAGAAACTTATTTGCTATCTGTTCCTTTTCATTGGGAGGGCAGAACTTCCTTTCTACCATATTTTTGAACTCTTCCCATTCCATGTTATAAATCCTATCACTTCCTCTTGACTGGAGGATAGTGTTCCACCATTCTAGGGCTGCATTCTTAAACAAATTGGAAGCAAACATTATCTTATCTTCTTCAGCACACTTGCTTATTTTCAGAACAGCCTCAGTTTTCTCTATCCAGCGTAAAGCTGCAATGGGTCCTTCATTGCCCGAGAATTCTATTGGTTTGCAGGACCAGAATTCTTTGTAAGAACAACCATATGGCATGGTTCTTCTTCTTTTGGGAATAGGCGCTTGAAGTACGAGTCCATTGTTCACGCTGTGTTCCGGTTCACTTGGTCGCTTACTACTATGCTTACTTTTATTATTCGCTTCTTGAACCGTTTGAATAATAAATGGCATTGCATCTATAATTCCTTGGGCCACTATGTGTTGAACGACACTATTATCCATTTGGTTTCCATTGTTATTGTTGTTCGGATTCTCGTTAACCACGTTATTGTTACTCTGGTTATCGTTATTCAGATTATCTTGATTTCCCTCGTCGGCCATCTGAATTTTAAACATTTACCAAATATTAATATCACAAATAATATTTGAATATAGCCAATCACATGACACGCACTTTTAATCAAAAGCGTCGAGCATTGCGACTTTTACTCTATTCATATAGTATGCATCATTACACACCAGTACAGAAATTAAAATTACAATACCGACTGAAATGTAAAGCTACAATACTAATAGTATGCATCCGTAGTTTTTTTTTTCTAACACATACACACATATATTATTATTAGTTTATTATTATTATTACTACTACCGTTTCTACCATCACATTTACTGATATGGATTTATCCAAAAATCCATATTGCGCTCGTCGTATTTCCATACGAGACGCTCTCCCACCTGTCTCATTCTCTCACTGCTTTCTAAAATTTCCTCACCGAAAGTCCTAAGTTCTTGTACATTTTCTGCACTCATTGGGGGTGCAGGTTCTAGGACTGGGTTTGGAATCTGGGGTGCGGGTTCCTGGTACGGGGCTTGGTATGGGTAAGGGTTTTCTAAGATCTCCCTATGTATGCATCGTTAATGTAATAGGGATCTTGAGGATCTAACCCTGGGTAGGCTCCTAAGTTGGGTATCGACACATTTTCCTGTATCGGGTTTTGTTGCATATAGTCCCTAACATCGTCCCACCAGGGGTCGTAATTGTTTGGGTCTAGGGGATTTGGTGCAGGTACCCTAGGTATCTCCTCCGGGTTGTAATCAGGCATTTCCACTTGGTTTTCAGGGTTTTCTATTTCCATGGGCTGATCAGGATTTGGGAGTTGTGGTTGGGGTGCTAGCATTTGTTCCAAGTTTGGGTCAGCTGCAGTGGTTGCTAAAATGTGGATATTGGATATACCCCTATTGAGCATATCCTGGGCATAGGCATCAGTTTCTCTTTTAGCTGCGGCTAACACTCGCTGTTCCTGCAACTTTTTTATACGTTTCCTACACTCGTGTGCTCCCCTACTGAACCATCCCCTCTTTTTCTGAGGAAATGGCTCTTCAGACTGAGCCTTAAACACAAAGATTCCTTCTTCCATATCAGCAGAGTACCCTGAGAGGGCAGGCTGAGAAGAGGGGGTGCCTTCGCTTCTAGGCGAACCAGACAATTGACGATACGCGTCAGATGGTCCTTGGTCGCTCATACTGTAAACTAACAGATAGTCAGATAACACATAACAAGAAAATACAATTATGCACGTATTTCTGTAATTTCCTAACATTTTGAATTTTGATGTCAGCAGAACACTTCTGTGGCTGAATCAGTGGCATAGCTCTGATACCACCTTCTGTCACAACCCCCGATCCCTAAATCCCGGGAATGGCGGTCGCGAGCCAGTTTCGGTGGTATCACGTTATTACTTATTTGGCAGCGGAAATTTTCATCAGGACCGTAGTTAGGAAATATTAAATCAGAGTAAACCACCTTCTTTTAATATTAAACACATGAGTAAAACCCAAGTTTTTATTACAAACTGATTTACACGGATAAATCCCACTTTATTGAAATAAACGCTTTCTTTTATTTAGGTAACTTTTATAGCCACTTTTCCAAGCCTTCAGTGTTGTCCAGCTGGCTTCTATTTGGCTTTCACATTGTGTTACCTGAAACGCGTTTTAAAAACATTTTGTCAGTGGGAAATACTGGTGAGTGAATCCCAGTTTAATCAAGAAATATTAATTTAATTTAAACAGTATTGAGGGCGATTACAATGTTTATATCTACCCAATTACTCATTCAGTACTGACAATCCTGACTTGTGGGTCATATTACACATTGGCTAACTCTTCGTCCAATGGTAACGTTACTCACATTTTGTATACAAAACCCCAACATACCGGCAGTAATTGTAGAATTACAAAGACTCAATCACTGCTAAATTGCATTGTAAAATAGTTAAGGTTTTGTAAAAAATGTTTACAAAAAGGAGATTACTCACATTGCTGTTTTAGGGTTTTCAGTAATGATTTCCTGGGAATAATCTATAAATTACACAAATGCACGTGTGTTAGTATAGTAACCCATTTTAACATTAGTAATACCCCCCCCCCCCGGAGACGGTATTCCAACGACTACGTCGGGTAGAACCACGACAGCCGTTACGGAACCCTAGATCAATCGGGCAGAGTATCTAATACGTATCCAGGGGTTATGATACTTACTGTCACACCCCAACCGATGGCGGAAACATCGGGATGAGACGAAGTGTGTATAGATTGCAAGAAACGTCATAACACTATGTGACAATATTTAATTAAATTCAAATTTCATTGCAATACTAAATGTCATACAAGATTCAAAAAGAAATAACAACATTGTTTCATAACGTAACATAACAATAAAAGATAGATTAATCTAGGTGTGTATCTAGTCCACCCTAAATCTTGTTTCGTCTTGAATATCATCTCGATAATTAACCTGCAACATGTATTAAAATAGAGTTCAATGCAAAAGCAAAGAGCGAGTATACAAGTTTGTTTACATAGCATAATAGAATAAAAAGGCTCAAATCCAACATGAACATAATAAAATAGTTTCAGCCATGCTAGTTCACGCAGTCCAAGTGATAGCCCAAGTTTCCAATGCGTTAAAGTACTTAACCCAAAGTTTCACGGGAGGTTAATATGTCTCCTCCTAACAATACCCCTCGACTACAAATGGGGGAGGTGCATTGCCCCTATAGCGCTACTATTGTTAAGGCGGAACTACACACAGGGATTAAACGTTCACATAGCACAAAATAGTCTCAAGTATCACAAGTTTCATGTTTCATGTTTAAAAGGATAGAGCATGTTTCAATTAAGTTTCAAGTGTCACGTGCGTTTAATATAGAATACATGTTGCACCCAAAGTGTTTAAAAGTAAAAATGGGTTCGAGTATACTCACTTAATTGCTAAGTCTTCCGATTATCCAAGTGTTGACGAGCGTAAAAGATTTGGAGGATGGAACACCGAGGTCACCCTATATGGGCAAACGACGGTGCATGAGTAAATGGGAGTCCAAGAGAACGAACGAGAGTGTTATCCTAGATGTTTAAAATATCGCGAACTCGTTATTATTTATTAGGTTAAAAAAAAATAAATAATCCTAATATTTATGTTTTTGCAAAATTTGGAATTCGTATATAATATTGTCTTGATATATATAAAAAAATATTGTTATAAAAGAATTCATGCTATTAATTTAGAGATTTGGTTATAAAGAAAACGAATCAAAAAAAGAATAAAAGAAATCGTTTTGAAATTATATACGTATTGTTTGTGGATTTTACGAAAAACGGGCAGAGTTTCCTCTGTTTTTTGACGATCCCGACAACACAAGTTGTCGATTTACATGTTCAAAATTCAACAATTTATCAACATTTCAATAATACGATGATAACAATATGCGAATACCTTTGAAGGGTTTGACGATTACTAATTTATAAACCGTTATGGTAAATAACTCGCAGATTTAATTGTTACGCACATAAACTGTTAGTTGGAACAAGAATAATGTCGAGAGTAAAAGATAATGCATAACAATTGATTAACGAAAAGAAGGTATACCGAACACGAATTCAAACGCGAATCTAAACCGCGACTGAAACGAGGTAGGGCTCGAAACCCATGTTGACTGTTTAACTTAAGTTGACCAGATTTGACCAGTTTTGACTGAACCATCCCTCAAACCGCTGACCCGTGGTTGACCGCGGCTGACCCGAACATGCCGCACCAACCCGACAACTGACCCGAAACGTAATGGAACAACAACCCGAGCCGAGCATGCTGCGAACTCGAACTGTAACAGAACATGACCTGAGCCGAACCTGAAACGAGTTAACTTGCTGACTCGAGCTTCAACTTGACCCGAGCTGAATCTCGTGCTGACAACGGTTGGCCGGACCTGAATTGTGTGAACCGAAACTGATGTTGACCGGGGTTTGTACGACCCGAAACTGAACAGCCCGTTCGTGAAACCCGACTCGTTGAACCACCGCCACTGCTGTGACCTGAACCGAAGAACCAAAACCCAGTGACGGAACCCGAACCAGGATGGGATCCGAATCTAAACAAGGAGTCGGCTTACCAGAACCGTCGAAGGTTACGAAGAAGACGAAGAGGGGGGGTGTTGTCGGCGAACCGAGGGGGGCTGTGGTGTGTGGTCGGAGAGCCGCCATAACGGCGCCTGACTTGGTCTCCGGCGACCGTTTTATGCGAGAGAGAGGAAGAGTGTACAGGTGGGTGTCGTGTCGGAGCAGAAGGAGGGGTGTTGAAGTTTGACCGGAAACGGTCGGAGTTCGCTCCGGCGATCGGAGTAGCGGGAGAGAAAGGGGGGCGCCTGATGAGTTTTAAAAATTTAGGGTTTAGGAACCCTTTTATACTTTCAGTAATTACACAATTAGACCCTCAAGTTTAAGGAGTTAATTAAATGGTTAAATTAACTTCGTTTAAGTTTGATTCCAATAACTAACTGGGTTAGTTTATATTAATCACTTTAAAATTTAACGAGACTAACTAGATTATTATGAAAATAAACCTTTTAAATCGTAAACTTAATTAATTTAATTAATTAAACAATAAAAAAAAGTTAACCATATTTATAACAAATTAAATAAATAAATAAATAAATAAAGATAAAAGATTTCCGACGATACGACGGATTATGATTTGCAAGAGGCAAGCTTCTAAAATAGATTTTTAAGTCTCGATTTCTAAATTAGGAAGGTCATGGAAACGCGGAGCGTTACAGTCTCCCCTTCTTTAGGAAATTTCGTCCCGAAATTTATTCAAGAGGAAGACCTTGGAGAAAAGCATTTTAACTAAAAGAATCGAGACATTCAGCATAAGTAAAAGCGTGCACGTGTGAGAGTTTACACAGTTTTGAATCAACTTGGAGAGGTATAAATATAAAAGTGTCGCATTTAAAAGGGAAAATTTAGCATACAAAAATGGTTTTCGAGGTAACGACCAACTACGGGTGTTTGCAGAAGAATAAAGAATAGCGAGGTAGTTTCAAAATCAAGGACGTAGATTAGGATTCGAACGTTTAAATAGACTTGATTACGAACGGGGTTCATATAAAAGATGGAGAATAATGGGAGTATAACAGTAAATGATTGATTTAATAAACGAATGCGATTATGAGAATAGCGTAAATATCGGATAGACAAAAGTAGTGTGTTAAGAATGAAGTCTCGTCGTGGATAATCGGATATAATGCGTTTGTGAGTTGTTTAAAGGTTTTATTAGGTCAAAGGGTCTGCAAAACACTGAATTTCTCATGGCACGTTTTACGAGAGTTTGGTAACATGGTGAGAACATATATATATAGGATGTACCAGCGGCGTATCTACCATGTTTTGACCATATTACGCCCGTCTCGTATTCGGTGTCATGTTACGTTCCGTGTTTCTACCATACGCAGTAGTACACTCTATGGTTTTCATGCGCTTATTACTATAATCCCGTGTGCACCCGCGATTATACTGATTGTCGCATAATCCGCATAGCTTGTACTAGTTGCGTATGAATTAGGGTATACATAAATTATGAAAATAAGATTTTATGTGTATAGAAATGTAGCATATAAGCATGTTCGTGTTCCAAATAGTATAAGACCAACGTAAGCGAATCCCTCGGGTTTCGCTCCCATATAGGTGCGAAAGTATAAATTATGAAGAAAGCATGAGCACAGTATATGTTTAAATATGAATATGCATGTGAGCATAAGCACAAAAAGCATGACAAGAGTATGAGCACAAGTATAAGCATAACACGTATGAAAAATGAGTATATATGTGAGTACAACTTTGAGCATAAACAAACGAACGTGAGTCTAAACATAAATCGTATAAATAAGAGTATAAATGTAAGCACGAGTATAACATAAATCGTATAAGTGAGAGTATAAACACGAGTACGAGTGCGAATAAGAGGGTAAGTATGAATACGCAACTTTTGAGCATGAATACGAGTATAGGTATAAGTATGATCATAAGATGCATGTATATGAATGTGAATATAAGGGTGTAACATGAATGTTCGAGTATGAATAAAATGTATGAGTATGAATATAAGTGTAGGAATAATTGTATAAGCATGAACAAAGTGTATGAACATGGAGATAAGTGTAAGCATAATCGAGTAAATATGAGTAACACATGATTGTGAATAGTAGTGTAACCATAATTGTATAAGTGTTGGTGTAGGTGAAATGTATGAGATGAATGTGAATATGACTATAGGTGTAAAACATGTTTAAGTATGAGAAAAAAAAATATACGAGTGTCAATATGAATGTGAACATTGGTAATAACGTAAACGGGGGAAAATGAATACTAGTACCAGTGAGCATGAATGTGTATATGGGTATGGATATAGATACAAACGAAATTGCATATGTGAGGTTATAAACGCAAATGTATGAATTTTGAATTGTAAACATAAATGTGTAAGTATAAATATAAGTGTAGACATAAAATGTATAAGTATGGATGTAGGAAATAATGATTTTGTTTATAGTATAAATCGAAGTATACGAGTTTATGCGCGTAAAAGACTAAGAGTTTTGAGTATGAAAGAAGAATGGAACGAGTGACACGCGTGAGATTGTTGTGAGTTATTGACTAAAACGTGTAAAATGTTATGTATGTATAATGGTTTGAGCAAAACGTGAAGTTTATTGAATCAAAATAGGTTGAGTTGGCATGGTACGTAGAATTTAGTTTGTGGTTGTAAAGAGGATATAAAACATCTATTGGTTATGTGAAACGCACTTTGTAAAAAGAATGGAAATGCTACTCTTGTTTTAAAAGAATTTACATATGTTGAAAATTGTCGGTCCTTATGAAGATTCCTTGCCCACGTGTTTTAAATTCGATTAACGTATTGAATAATGGTTGAAAAGGTTCTAGAAGTAAATAAGATTGCATCGTTTTAAATAATCTTTTCATTAACGAAGAAATTCGGAGTTTAGAGGTTCTCGTGAAAAACGTTGGTTCTTGAAAGAGGATTTTGGTATACGAACTTAGTGACTGTTGAAAAAAAAATGTTTGAAATAAAATGTCTTATTGATTTTGAAAGAAGTTTTAGTAAATGATTGAATAATATTTGTAATATTTTATATGTGTGTGCGAAAAAAGATTGATTGATACCAATTGAAAATAAAAATCTCTAGTTTAATGTAGTGAGGTGAGCGTGTTTTAATAATTACGTTGAATACGAGATTTCATGGGCAATGGATTTATTAGACTGACTAAGTTGATGAGTAGCACTTCGTAAAAATTTTGAATATTGAAGAACAAGCATCTACGAAAAAGTTAAGAATTTTGTGTATGTGAGCTATATGAAAATAGATGGTAGGGTAAGAAATTCCTTTATATAAGTAATGCATTTGGAAATAATTAAAGGTTTGACTAATGATAAATGATTTAGATATAAACATGATCGTGTTTACATAATATAATCTATTAAAAGAAAGTTTCGGTAACGATCACTTAGGTAAGGGAATCACCCCTAACCCATTGGCGAGGTCGTTGTAAGATAAGAAAAAGAAGTGAAGTTAATCGTCAAGGTAAGGAAATCACTCCTATCTTGTTGATATATCTCCACTTGTAGTTACAAAAAAAAATGTAAATAAAATTATGAGAAATTATGCATGCTAATGATGTATAACCGTATGAAAAGTAATAGTATGATGTTTGCGCGAAAGTGAAATCTCAAAATGGTTCAAAATTGCCAAGAGAGAATTTCATCATAAAAGATCGAAAATAATAAAGTGTAAGTTCGATTAAAATTTGGATGGTTCCAAAATGGAACATTGACTAACCAAAGTGGTCGAAATGTCTTTTGAAATTGAAAAGCATGTTTTGGCCTAATAGGTGGTATACTCTCGCCGACAAGTCGGTTAACGATATTCACCCTTCCGGTTACTACGTGCCCTAATTCAATCGAAAATTCGAGACTTGGCGAGATTTATGTAAAATCAAGGAGTGGGACTAGTCGACTAGGTGCGGGTTTCACCCCTAGCTTGACGATTTCGTACCCTAAATGTGGTTGGTACTCGTCGATCAAAATAAAATTTTGACACCTTGACGAGGGTCCACTAGAAATGGAATTTGAAATTTGAAATTTACATTAAGATGTGGATTTCACTCCTAACTTAATGGTGTAATTTCGTGCAACAAAATGAAATCAAGCGGGATGAGAGTTGTTTACCAAATTGTGGGTTTCACGCCTATTTTGGTAAACTCGTCTCTTTTGTATAATATGAGTGTTTTCGAGTTTAAGAAAAATTGAGTAAAATGCCTTAGGGAGAGCGTATGTTAAAAGGGCAAACGAACAAGCATAAACACATAAGAAGGTATGTCGAGGGTAACACATAAGGATTAGAACAATAAAACAAGTATCAACACATAATACAACAAGTATCGAACATAATAGACAAGCATTAACACACAACGAAACAAATATTAACACATAAGGATGGCATGTCAAGTATTAACACATAAATGACACATAGGTTTAAAAGATCAAAAGAGAATAAATAAGGCAGATAAAGTAGCATGCAAGTAGTTTCAAGTAAAACGTACGAATAAAGCTCTAAAACTATAGACTAGGTTAAAGCATTCCTACTTTTCCTAATTCCCTATAGTTATGGCTCTGATACCAATCTGTCACACCCCAACCGATGGCGGAAACATCGGGATGAGACGAAGTGTGTATAGATTGCAAGAGACGTCATAACACTATGTGACAATATTTAATTAAATTCAAATTTCATTGCAATACTAAATGTCATACAAGATTCAAAAAGAAATAACAACATTGTTTCATAACGTAACATAACAATAAAAGATAGATTAATCTAGGTGTGTATCTAGTCCACTCTAAATCTTGTTTCGTCTTGAATATCATCTCGATAATTAACCTGCAACATGTATTAAAATAGAGTTCAATGCAAAAGCAAAGAGCGAGTATACAAGTTTGTTTACATAGCATAATAGAATAAAAAGGCTCAAATCCAACATGAACATAATAAAATAGTTTCAGCCATGCTAGTTCACGCAGTCCAAGTGATAGCCCAAGTTTCCAATGTGTTAAAGTACTTAACCCAAAGTTTCACGGGAGGTTAATATGTCTCCTCCTAACAATACCCCTCGACTACAAATGGGGGAGGTGCATTACCCCTATAGCGCTACTATTGTTAAGGCGGAACTACACACAGGGATTAAACGTTCACATAGCACAAAATAGTCTCGAGTATCACAAGTTTCATGTTTCATGTTTAAAAGGATAGAGCATGTTTCAATTAAGTTTCAAGTGTCACGTGCGTTTAATATAGAATACATGCTGCACCCAAAGTGTTTAAAAGTAAAAATGGGTTCGAGTATACTCACATAATTGCTAAGTCTTCCGATTATCCAAGTGTTGACGAGCGTAAAAGATTTGGAGGATGGAACACCGAGGTCACCCTATATGGGCAAACGACGGTGCATGAGTAAACGGGAGTCCAAGAGAACGAACGAGAGTGTTATCCTAGATGTTTAAAATATCGCGAACTCGTTATTATTTATTAGGTTAAAAAAAATAAATAATCCTAATATTTATGTTTTTGCAAAATTTGGAATTCGTATATAATATTGTCTTGATATATATAAAAAAATATTGTTATAAAAGAATTCATGCTATTAATTTAGAGATTTGGTTATAAAGAAAACGAATTAAAAAAAAAGAATAAAAGAAATCGTTTTGAAATTATATACGTATTGTTTGTGGATTTTACGAAAAACGGGCAGAGTTTCCTCTGTTTTTGGACGATCCCGACAACACAAGTTGTCGATTTACATGTTCAAAATTCAACAATTTATCAACATTTCAATAATACGATGAATACAATATGCGAATACCTTTGAAGGGTTTGACGATTACTAATTTATAAACCGTTATGGTAAATAACTCGCAGATTTAATTGTTACGCACATAAACTGTTAGTTGGAACAAGAATAATGTCGAGAGTAAAAGATAATGCATAACAATTGATTAACGAAAAGAAGGTATACCGAACACGAATTCGAACGCGAATATGAACCGCGACTGAAACGAGGTAGGGCTCGAAACCCATGTTGACTGTTTAACTTAAGTTGACCAGATTTGACCAGTTTTGACTGAACCATCCCTCAAACCGCTGACCCGTGGTTGACCGCGGCTGACCCGAACATGCCGCACCAACCCGACAACTGACCCGAAACGTAATGGAACAACAACCCGAGCCGAGCATGCTGCGAACTCGAACTGTAACAGAACATGACCTGAGCCGAACCTGAAACGAGTTAACTTGCTGACTCGAGCTTCAACTTGACCCGAGCTGAATCTCGTGCTGACAACGGTTGGCCGGACCTGAATTGTGTGAACCGAAACTGATGTTGACCGGGGTTTGTACGACCCGAAACTGAACAGCCCGTTCGTGAAACCCGACTCGTTGAACCACCACCACTGCTGTGACCTGAACCGAATAACCAAAACCCAGTGACGGAACCCGAACCAGGATGGGATCCGAATCTAAACAAGGAGTCGGCTTACCGGAACCGTCGAAGGTTACGAAGAAGACGAAAAGGGGGGGGTGTTGTCGGCGAACCGAGGGGGGCTGTGGTGTGTGGTCGGAGAGCCGCCATAACGGCGCCTGACTTGGTCTCCGGCGACCGTTTTATGCGAGAGAGAGGAAGAGTGTACAGGTGGGTGTCGTGTCGGAGCAGAAGGAGGGGTGTTGAAGTTTGACCGGAAACGGTCGGAGTTTGCTCCGGCGATCGGAGTAGCGGGAGAGAAAGGGGGGCGCCTGATGAGTTTTAAAAATTTAGGGTTTAGGAACCCTTTTATATTTTCAGTAATTACACACTTAGACCCTCAAGTTTAAGGAGTTAATTAAATGGTTAAATTAACTTCGTTTAAGTTTGATTCCAATAACTAACTGGGTTAGTTTATATTAATCACTTTAAAATTTAACGAGACTAACTAGATTATTATGAAAATAAACCTTTTAAATCGTAAACTTAATTAATTTAATTAATTAAACAATAAAAAAAAGTTAACCATATTTATAACAAATTAAATAAATAAATAAATAAATAAATAAAGATAAAAGATTTCCGACGATACGACGGATTATAATTTGCAAGAGGCAAGCTTCTAAAAATAGATTTTTAAGTCTCGATTTCTAAATTAGGAAGGTCATGGAAACGCGGAGCGTTACACTTACAACTGAACAGAACCTCGCTATTTAGGGGGTATAATACCCGGGTATAATAACGCTACTTCAGAAATTTAGATTGAAAGAAAGAAATGAACGACGGAAAGTGAAAGCCCGTTGCCTTCTTATATAGGGCTGTAATCTGGTCTCCACACGACCCGCGTAAAGAACAGACAAAGCTTACGCGGCCCGCGTCAAAGCTGGGTCAACGCGTAGCTTGGTTGGTTCATCGAGTAGACTTGACACGGTGCTGACACGTGTCAGCTCAGGGCTGCGCCACAATTTGGGACACTCGCGGCCCGCACAAACTTAAACGGGATCATACGCGACCCGCATGAACTAAAGAATTCAGCGGAGTCCGGTTACACCCTAACACGGCCCGCGTAAATGGTTGGGGTGGGTCTATGCGGCCCGCCTCAACTTAATATTTATTGTTTTTAATTTATTTTATATATTATAATCTACTTTGGGCTCGGTTTTCACATACGGGGTGCATATAAAGACATATTGAGACATTTTAAGATATTTTAGGGTGTCGGAAAAATATTCAAGGGTGTCGGTTTACGTTAGGGTTGTTATATTGCTTGATGTTGTGACGTATATGCTTTACATGATGATTTAGGAGTGATATAAGATTGATAGTGAATGTAACTGTTAATGATTCATGTTCATAATAATCGGCTCACATGTGTAGTATGTATGAATCCTATAGGGTTGGAAATCGATTAAGGTTTAAGATGATTGTTAACAGAACCGAATCGAGTGATGCTTATGATATGAATGACTCGGATTTGTATGATGATGTTAATCGACTATCATGTCTTGTTTTCGGATTGTTTGCATGACGATTTAGTATCGAGTGTGTGTAATCGGTTGTGTGTTCATGTAATCGAACCAAGTAATATGATTTGTTAAGTGGTTGTTTATACTTTGAATATGAATAGGGTTCTTATGAATTTGATGATAAAAACCTTTGTTTGATCGAGAATGTGCATGATCTAAAGCTGATTGATTGTTGATTGATAACTACCTAAATGGAAACCACGAAACTGATTGCAAGATTTTAGGAACAATTAAACTGATCACACAAGCCCCCTAGTCGCACAAGAGCCGAATGCACAAGCTCTTGGATCGCACAAGGGTAATCGCACAATAGAGTCGCATAAGCTAGGTGCAACATTTAAAGCTTGGGTTACTATTTAGTTATGCATGATCGCACAACATATTGTGGGTCGCACAAGCTGGTGCCGATCGCACAAGATGTTGGGCCACACACAGACATGTTGAACTTTGATACGCTGTTGGGCCGAACAGCCCAAACCACAATCGCACAACCCAACTAGATCGCACAAGACGTCCGGATCGCACAAGTCACCCGGATCACATAAGATCCTTGTTTGTTATTATTTTGGGTCGAGTATGCTGTTAGACTCTTAACTGTTGGGCCGGATTTTCATTTGGATCGCACAACATGTTGTGGATCGCACAGGGCTGTGCTGAACGCACAACATGTTGGGCCGGGTCCTATTGGCAAGTATGAATGTGTTATGCTTGTGATTGTTAACTGTTTACCATGATCAATACGTGTTGGAAACCTGTTAGGCTATGTGTAAACTTATGTGCAATACTTGAACCAAAACCTGACTCGTATGGTAACCATGTTAGGACGTGGTTGACCACTTATAACTCAAGTAACCTTCCTGTGTATCTGCCGAGCAAACCAAGGTGAGTTCACACTTCCAAGGCATGGGATTCCCGGTGGGTTGGGAATGGAAATGATGGAATGGTATTGATGGTTAAGTTAGACTTGTACGTTCGCCACAACTAGACTACTTACCACTGTCCTCGGGTTATGAAGGGCACTTACGTAAAACCTACGTAAACTTATGCATACTACTGTCCTCGGGTTGAGAAGGGCACTTACGTAAAGCCTACGTAAATCTCACGCGTACCACTGTCCACGGGATAAGAAGGACACTTACGTAAAACCTACGTAAAACTCGTACGTACCTCTGTTCTCGGATTGAGAAGAACACTTACGTAAAACCTACGTAAACTCATACTGGTACAACTAGTCTAGTGCATATGACATGGGAAGCCCCCACTAATTGAAGATACAACAGGCTTAGTTAATTACGCGTGATGATGCAATGAACTTACTATCTGTGAATAACGAACTCATTAACTGAACACCCTACTGTGAACTCGCTCAACTAGTTGTTGACTCTTTGTTACATGCCTTGCAGGACCATAGGTACTAATGGAGCTTGCACTGGGAGGCGCGGTCGCTGTGGGTATGCTGGGATTTTACATCATTGTTTCCGCTACACACTTGTTTATGTTTGGTTTTGAAAACACCTTTCGTATTGACGAATAACTTTTACTATTTACTTATATGTTCAATATGATTGGTGGCTTGATCCTGGTCATGTCACGCCTCCATGCGGTGGTACTCCGCGTGTGGATTTTGGGGGTGTGACAGCCGTCGGCTTTTAGAGAGAAGGAAAAGAATAGGGTTTGTGTGTGTTGTGTGTTTTGCAACTAATGAGGAGTATACCCCCTCCTCCTAAGGTTATGCGTGCAAAGGAAGTGGGCCGAACCCATCATGGGTTGCCCATTGGTTTCGGTTTCAAAGAAAAGAGTGTAGGCCGAGAGTAATAAGGGACCAAAGCCCAAAGGCTTGTGCGATCTAGTTGTTGTGCGATCAGTTTGTTTTGTGTAATCCAACTACATACATACATGCACATAACGTAATGACATAACATCTCATTAATCATCATAGTTCACATAATCACATAGGGTCCACATACGTTACATTAAACACAAAAATGGGTTCTGAAATACGAGTTGTCACATTATCCCCAAGTTGAAAGAATACGTACTCACTGAGGAAGCTAGTTAAGTTGCATGGTTTTCCTGGTTTTCCAGGGGTGTCACATCCTCCCCCCGTTGGTTTGGAATTTCGTCCCGAAATTCCGCAGTAGCTTCAGCCTCAGTAGTGGTTGTACTATTTGCGAACAATTGGGGATACTTCTGTTTCATTTGGTCTTCGCGTTCCCAGGTGAACTCTGGGCCACGACGGGAGTTCCAACGAACTCGAACAAGAGGTATTCTGGTGTGCTTGGGGACCTTAACATCCCGGTCCGTGATTTCAACAGGTTCCTCGACGAATCGCAACTGTTCGTCCATAGTGAGCTCCTTCAAAGGAACTATAAGGGTCTCATCTGATAGACACTTCTTCAGATTCGACACGTGGAAAACGTTGTGAACTGCACCGAGTTCTGCTGGTAGGTTTAGTTTGTAGGCCACTTTGCCTATTCTTTCTATGATTTCGAACGGTCCGACATACCGCGGATTGAGCCTGCCTCGTTTGCCAAAACGAACTACACCTTTCCAAGGTGAAACTTTGAGTAGCACTCGATCCCCAACCTGGAACTCGAGTGGTTTCCTGCGCTTATCAGCGTAGCTTTTCTGACGGTCACGAGCTGCCGCCATGCGTTGCCGTATCTGAGCAATTCTTTCCGTTGCGTCTACTACCATTTCTGGACCCGTGATCTGACTATCACCCACCTCTGCCCAACAAAGAG
Source organism: Helianthus annuus (assembly GCF_002127325.2). Taxonomy (NCBI): domain Eukaryota; kingdom Viridiplantae; phylum Streptophyta; class Magnoliopsida; order Asterales; family Asteraceae; genus Helianthus; species Helianthus annuus. The sequence goes on along the minus strand of NC_035441.2, from coordinate 118,363,077 downwards.
GCGATCGGCATTTACGCCCGTACAATTCCTCGAATGGAGCGGCTTGAATGCTGGTGTGGTAACTGTTATTATACGAAAACTCCACCAAAGGGAGATGTTTTTCCCAACTGTTGCTGAAATCGATAACACATGCCCGAAGCATGTCTTCTAGAGTTTGAATAGTGCGCTCAGACTGCCCATCCGTCTGAGGGTGATAAGCGGTGCTCATGTCCAGACGTGAGCCAAAGGATTTGTGCATTGCTTGCCACAGTTCTGAAGTGAATCGTGTATCACGATCGGAAATAATGGAGGTTGGCACCCCATGCCTCGAAACCACTTCCTTTAAGTAGATGTCTGCTAGAGTGGAGAACTTATCCGTTTCTTTGATAGCCAAGAAGTGTGCAGACTTTGTGAGTCGATCGACGATCACCCAAATAGTATCGTTTCCATGCTGGGATCTAGGCAGGCCAGTAACAAAATCCATGGAAATTTCTTCCCATTTCCATTGTGGTATCCTTGGTTGCTGAAGTAAGCCCAATGGTTTCTGATATTCCGTCTTGACTCTTGCACAAGTCAAACATTTGCCGACGTAGGTTGCTATGTGGGCCTTCATGCTAGGCCACCAATACGTAGTTCTGAGATCGTGGTACATCTTATCTGAACCAGGATGTACTGAGTAGTGAGACTTATGTGCTTCATCCATTACCAGCTCGCGTAAGTTTCCATAATGTGGGGCCCAAATGCGTCCCGTTACATAGTAGGCGCCGTCTTCCCTTTGTTCTAACCGTTGCCTTGAGCCGCGTAGGGCTTCAGCCCTGACGTTTTCTGGTTTCAATGCTTCCACCTGAGCATCTCGTATCTGGGAAGGAAGACTAGACTGGATAGTAAGTTGTAATGCTCGTACGCGTCTAGGCGTAGTGTCTTTTCGGCTTAGGGCGTCAGCCACAACATTGGCTTTGCCTGGATGGTACTTGATGGCACATTCGTAATCATTCAGTAGTTCAACCCATCCACGTTGACGCATGTTCAATTCCTTCTGCTTGAAGATATGCTCGAGACTCCTGTGATCGGTGTAGATAAGGCACTTGGTACCGTACAGGTAGTGTCGCCATATCTTAAGCGCGAAAACAACAGCTCCCAGCTCTAAATCGTGCGTAGTATAGTTCCGTTCGTGAACTTTGAGTTGGCGCGAAGCATAAGCAATGACCTTGTCACACTGCATTAACACACATCCAAGACCCTGAATGGATGCATCGCAATAAACCACAAAATCGTCGGTGCCCTCTGGCAATGAAAGAATAGGTGCGCTGTAGAGCCTATCTTTTAAGTGCTGAAAAGCAGTTTCCTGTGTACTACCCCAACGGTAGGTGACACCCTTCTGTGTCAGTAGTGTAAGCGGCTGCACAATCTTCGAGAAGTCTTTAATAAACCTTCTGTAGTAACCTGCCAAACCCAAGAATTGGCGTATTTCCGTTGGTGTGCGAGGTGCAGGCCAGTTCTTAATCGAGTCTACCTTGGATGGATCAACATGAATCCCATCCTTGTTTACCACGTGGCCTAGAAAATGAACTTCACGAAGCCAGAAGTCGCATTTTGAGAACTTAGCATATAGTTGCTCTGTACGAAGGAGTTTCAAAATGAGTCGTAAATGCTGCTCATGCTCCTCCTGACTCTTGGAATAGATCAGGATGTCGTCGATGAAGACAATAACAAATTTGTCTAGATAGGGTTTGCATACTCTGTTCATAAGGTCCATGAAAACTGTAGGCGCGTTTATTAACCCGAATGGCATAACTAGAAACTCGTAGTGGCCGTAGCGAGTTCTAAATGCTGTTCTAGAGACGTCCTCATCGCGGACTCTCAGTTGATGGTAGCCTGACCTCAGATCTATCTTCGAATAATAGCTCGACCCTTGCAATTGGTCAAACAGGTCGTCGATGCGTGGAAGAGGATAGCGATTCTTCACGGTCACCTTGTTGAGTTCACGGTAGTCTATGCACATACGGAAGGTACCGTCTTTCTTTTTCACAAATAGTACTGGAGCTCCCCAGGGTGAAGAGCTAGGACGAATGAAACCCTTATCCAAGAGTTCTTGTAGTTGTTTGGATAGTTCTTCCAGTTCTGATGGAGCTAAACGATACGGTGCACGAGCTATTGGTGCTGCTCCTGGAGCTAGCTCGATCTGGAATTCGACCTGGCGATGAGGCGGTAGCCCAGGTAAGTCTTCAGGAAACACCTGAGGAAAATCGTGTACTACTGGAATGTCCTCCAATCTCTTCTCCTTCGTTGATGCGTCAGTAACAAGCGCTAGAATAGCGGTGTGGCCCTTTCGCAAACACTTCTGAGCCTTAAGAAAGGAGATGATGCCTACCACAGCACCACTCTTGTCGCCTTGAACCTCAAGAGGTTCTTTACCCGAACGAGGAATACGAACAATCTTCTCCTTGCATAGGATTTCTGCTTGTTGTTGGGATAACCAATCCATCCCGATAACGATGTCGAAACTACCCAGAACTATAGGGATAAGATCGATAGAAAAGGTCTGACCAGCTAAAACGATGTTACAACCCTTGACTATGTGCGTGGCTTCTAAACTCTTACCATTAGCTAACTCTACAACATACTTGGTGTTTAAAGGTGTTGGTGTCGTTTAAGCATTTGACTAACTTTTAAAGACACATAACTGGTATCCGCACCCGAATCAAATAATACGGAAACATAAAAGTAATCGAGAAGGAACTTACCCATCACTACGTTAGGATCATTCCTTGCATCACCCTGACCCAGTATAAATGCTCGACCCCTAGCGCCGTTGTTATCATTGTTATTTCCCCCGTTGTTGTTCACATTGCCCTGCTCATTGTTGTTGTTCTGGTTTCGGTTTAACTGGGGGTAGTGTCTCTTAAAGTGACCTTCAGCACCACAATGAAAACATCCCTTGTTGCCCTGTTGCTGATTCTGCGGTGTTTGCTGCTGCTGTTGGCGATCCTGAGTTGCAGGCCGTGGGCTCCTGCAATCCTTGGCATCATGACCCATCTTGAGACACCTCTGACAACGACCCTTGTTGCACTGGCCACTATGGTGTCTGTTACAATTGTTGCATCTTGGGTGATTTCCTCGATATCTACCCTGCCTTTGGCTACCAGAAGATTGCTGACCAGGGCTCTGGTAGTTATCAGTCTTTCGCTGCTGTACCTGAGACTGAGCTGTAGCTGAATCCTTGCTGGAATCCCCATCCCATTTCCGCTTGTTGTCACTGGGAGTAGCGGAAGTAGTAGTATTAATAGCACTGATACGTTTGGGCAGCTTGTTCTGTTCCACTGCCTGATCTGTGAGGCGATGAGCAAGGCGTGTAATATCCTGGATATTATCAAGGTTGGCCGATGTCACATGACTTTGGATTTCTGGTGCTAGCCCTTTGAGATACAACTCAATACGCTTGATAGGAGGGTCCACCATAGTTGGACACAAGATGGCCAGCTCGTTTGACCTCTTTGTATATGCTTCAATCTCCGACCCTGCCATTTTCAGATTAAAGAATTCCACCTCCAACTTGTGGATGTCATCACGAGTGCAGTATTCCCGCTTGATCAGTTCCTTGAAATCGTTCCAAGGGGTGGCGTTAGCAGCTGCCAATCCTAAAATCTGAACTTGCGCATTCCACCATGTCAGCGCAATGCCTTCGAGAGTACCAGTGGCGTACTTCACCCTGCGAGCCTCAGGGCATTCACACATCTCAAATACGGACTCGAGCTTTTCAAACCAATGGAGGAGTCCAACTGCTCCTTCTGTGCCACTGAAAGTGCTAGGACGACAGTCCATGAAATTCTTGAAAGTACAAACAGGTAGCTGAGCGTGTTGACCTCCTGCTTGTGCGGCTGCAAGTGCCGCAGCAACTTGTTCGTTAATCAGAGCCGTCAACTGGGCTTGAGTCATGTTAACGCGTCCACTCATGATCTTCATATCAAAGGGAACATAAGTGAGAGAGGTTCGCGAAAAGTGCGATGGCAGAAGAGAGTAAGCACACAAGTGTTCTCAAGCAATAGTGGTTATGTGTATCTAAGTATACCATGAGCAAAGTTCTATGTAATCTAGTAAGTAGACAATAAAACATATACCATATCACCTAGAATGTTGAGTCTTGCACGTGGAGCGAAGCGTCGTTGTGGATCGTTGAGCACAGTTCTGGTCATAGTCTGGTTTTAACAAAAACATTTTCCCCTTATTAAAACCAAGTTCTCTATAACCAATGGCTCTGATACCAATCTGTCACACCCCCAAAATCCACACGCGGAGTATCACCGCATGGAGGCGTGACATGACCAGGATCAAGCCACCAATCATATTGAACATTATAGGTAATAAGTAAAAATAATTCATCATTACGAAAGGTGTTCAAAAACCAAAACATAATCAAGTGTGTAGCGGAAGCAATAATGTAAAACCCAACATAAGTTATAAGTTTGAAATGTCATAAATGTTTATCATGGCATCCATGATCCATGTCCACAACGACTACGCCTCCCAGTGCAAGCTCCAAGAACACCTATTGACCTGCAAGGCATGTAGCAGAGAGTCAACAACTAGTTGAGCGAGTTCACAGTGATTGTTCAGTCAATGAGTTCGTATCAGTAATAGTAAGTTCGTTGCATAACTATGTGTTATTAACTAAGCCGAATGTATGTTCCGTTAGTGGGGGCTTCCCATGTCGTATGCACTAGACTAGTTGTACCAGTATGAGTTTACGTAGGTTTTACGTAATTGTTCTTCCCAATCCGAGAACAGAGGTGTGTACGAAGTTTACGTAGGTTTTACGTAAGTGCCCTTCTTAACCCGAGGACAGTAGTACGTGTAAGATTTACATAGGTTTTACGTAAGTGCCCTTCTTAACCCGAGGACAGTAGTATGCATGAGTTTACGTAGGTTTTACGTAAGTGCCCTTCACAACCCGAGGACAGTGGTAAGTAGTCTAGTTGTGGCGAACGTACAAGTCTATCATAACTATCAATCCCATTCCCAACCCATCGGGAATCCCATGCCTTGGAAGTATGAACTCACCTTGGTTTGCTCGGCAGATACATAGAGAGGTTACTTGAGTTATAAGTGGTCAACCACGTCCTAACATGGTTACCATACAAGTCAGGTTTTGGTTTCAAGTAATGCACATAAGTTTTCACGGAATTAACAGGTTATGTACACGTATTGATCATGGTAAGACGTTTACAGTCAAACACATAATATATGCATGCTTGTGAGATTCAAAGGATTGGGCTCGCACAAGTTCAGCAACCTTGTGCGATTCACCCGTTGAAGCCCAAAGATACCCGACCCAATTAATATAGTCAGTCCAAACATATACACGACCCAACAGTTAACCGAAAAGTAAATTGTGCGATCCAATTAGTCTTGTACGATCCGGACGACTTGTGCTATCCGGTTGGGTTGTGCGTGTGATATTGGGCTTTAAGGCCCAGCAGTCCGGTTGTTTGTGTGTGGCCCAAGCCTTGTGCGATTGGCACTGCCTTGTGCGATCCACAAGGTCTTGTGCGATCATGCATAAGCTGATTGTATACGATTCTTAAAGTGATTGTACCTAGCTTGTGCGACTGCACTTGTGCGACTGGGTAACTTGTGCGATCAGTTTAATTGTTTCTAAAATCTTACAATCAGTTTCGTGGTTTTCATTTAGGGAATTGTCAATCAACAACCAATCAGTTTTAGATCATGCAAAATCTCGATCAAACAAAGTAATTGCCCTTTAATTCATATGAACCCTAATATCATAGACATGAACAACATTCAACCATTCAATCCGGATCATCAAATTTATGAACTTTTGTATCAATAAGCAAACCCTAACCATCATACAACCACCTCAACAATTAAATCACAACAGCCGATTATCAAGCACTCGGATCTGGATCTATAGTATGCAAATCCGATTAATATGAACATATTCCAATATACACATACGAGCCGATTTCATGAACACTAAGAATTAACATCATAATCAATCATGCTAACAAGAACCCTAGATCATCATGCAAGATTATTATAGCACACACATCACAACATCATCAAACATGTAATCGGTAAACACAAACACTAACCGATTAGAGAAGAGGATGATCCGCATCAAAAGCTTCGAGAGAGATGGGGGTGTTCGCCGTCGGCTTCTAGAGAGAAGGAAAAGAATAGGGTTTGTGTGTGTTGTGTGTTTTGCAACTAATGAGGAGTATACCCCTTCCTCCTAAGGTTATGCGTGCAAAGGAAGTGGGCCGAACCCATCATGGGTTGCCCATTGGTTTCGGTTTCAAAGAAAAGAGTGTAGGCCGAGAGTAATAAGGGACCAAAGCCCAAAGGCTTGTGCGATCGAGTTGTTGTGCGATCGGTTTGTTTTGTGTAATCCAACTACATACATACATGCACATAACGTAACGACATAACATCTCATTAATCATCATAGTTCACATAATCACATAGGGTGCACATACGTTACATTAAACACAAAAATGGGTTCTGAAATACGAGTTGTCACATCGCGTGACGCGAGGGGTCTATGTGGGGGCGTCGCGTGACGCGAGGGGTCACCCTACTCCATAGGGTAGCCACGTCCCTAACAAGCTTAGCTGAGTTGATGAAATTGATAAATTCATTTTCTACAGCGAGTTATATGGATAATCGTAAGCTAGGGTTTACCCCCCTTGAGTTTTAGGGGTCCTGATCCTGATTCTGATTGTTCTGAAAATTTTAGGGTTTATGCAGGATTACTTGGGTTTCTCAATTAGGGTTTCCTTATTGGACAATTAACATAATAAGTAATTATTTTAGTGAGAGTTGTTACAGGCGGTGGTGAGGAAAAGATGGTGGCCGGAGAAGACGATCGGAATTTGGTCGGAGTTTGTGGGCATGGGATGGTGGTCGGAGTTGTGTGGTGACGGTGGATCACGATGTTTGATGAGGGTGGTTCAAAATTGTGTGTCTGCACAAGAGGTTTTAGGGTTTTGAAGCTTGTCTGCACGATGATAGAACAGGGGAAATGACACTTTAATAAACAATAAAACCCTAAAATGGCATTTTAATAAAACCCAAAGAAAAAGCAATTAAGAAAAAAGGGTTAATAAAAAGGAAAAATGAAATGACAACAATGCCCTAGGCAGCTTTAACAGATATGGATGGAGTTAAGTCAGTTGGAACAAAATGGCAACGATGAAACCTTTTTGAATCCAGATGTTAAAAATGAAACCTTTGGACTAAACTAGCAAAATGGACCAAACCACATGGACTAAAATGACAATTTACTCTAAGATAAATAATACTCGTGAACTTCATGGACTGAAAATTTTTAATTACATTAATCATAAGTCATAGTCTGTGTATAAAATAATATAAACCGAGTAAGATAATAGATAAATATAACATTTCTAAATAAAAGAAAGTTTCCAAAAATTTCTTTGTAAAATACATTTGAGGTTTGACTTGTAGGTTTTCTGTCATTATCTAATATTCTTAATTTGAACCCTTCTCTAGTTTTGACTCTCGACAACACTATAAATACATAACTGATATATAATAGATAAATAAATAACTGGCTGTGTCACGTGTTATAAGACTGTTCGTAATGGTTACTACCTCTAAGGGGCATTTTTTCGTCATATCAGCATCATAAGGCCTTTTATAAAATGTGTAACGATTAACGTCCCTTAATGACCTTTCAATCATTAATTTCCACTTTGTTTTTCTCTCCATTGGGCATAATACTAGAAACGCCCATCTCTCTTTATGCCATAACACCTAGAGAGATAGTGTTAGACATTATCAAGCCCATTCTCGCCCCTATAATTGTTAATACATCATATCCAAGCCAATGTAGAGCTAAGCTATTAAGATTGTGGGGTATGATGGGGCGGGGGTTTGGGGCATGAGTTGACACGTGGAGTTCGAGCTCTTCGCTCCCGAGTGATGTGTCCGTGAGGTATGGCGGGACGTGACTAGCCCGGCGTTGCATGGCCATATGTATAAAAATAAAAAAAAATCTAAAATAAAAAAATACACACAACATTTAAAAAAAAGCTTACAATTTTAATTAAAATTTCCTAAACATTATTACAAAATTCTACAAAAAAAAAATTACAAAATAAAAAAAAAGCCTAAAAAGGATTACAAAACAAAAAAAATAAAAAAATAAACCTAGAGTGTTAGATAGATTTCGAAAAGGGCAAGCTTGTCGAACGACTTGCGCTCCTTGCCCCGGAACTCGATGTTCGCCACCGCCACTCAGTCTTCGTGGCTTATCTCACCGGCCGGGACGCTGTCGTAATAGGCTTTGAAACGATCGAGCTTCGGTCGTAGCTCGCGCCATTTGTGTTGGCACGCGTTTAAATTGTGCTGGTCGTTTCCCACGTTATGCCGGTAGCTAGCAAAAGCTTCCGGCCAATAACGTGTATCACCGGGTTGGCGGCCCTTCATTGCGTCAACGATGCTCGTGACAAGAGCTAGCTCTTCCTCGTGTGTCCAAGAGGCCATCGATCAAGTGTGTGTGGGTAGCGGGTTCGATCAAGTGTGTTTGGGTTGGGGTAGCGGTGGACAGCCAACAAGTGTGTTTGGGTTGGGGTAGCCGGTGGGGTTGGGGATATATATAGCGATGTTGACTGTTGGGTGGGTGAACAACTTGGCTTGGCCAAACGGTTAGAATTTGAAATTTAAAGCCCCCCGCTATGACCTAGCCAACAAGCGAATAGGAGCCGGCCACATAGGATCGCTAGCCCGCCCCACGCCCAACTTTAAACTCCTGCCCCTTGGGCCACGCCCAAACCCAAGCCCACCCGGGGTGATGGCTTGGACGTTTTCAGCCAATCCCCGCCCCAACCCCGCCCCATACCCCATAGTCTAAGGAACAGGATAAAAAATTTAGAATAATTGATGAAATGAGTAGAATAATCATTGCCATTAAAAAAACTACTGTATTTCATATTTACCACAACTTTCTAATCTTAGTCTAAAATAAATACAGCTAAAATCAATATTTTTTAATAATTCATTTTAGCATCCATTGAAGATGAAATCATGATACATAGAATCCAGCAATTTCTTAATTGTACTCCTGCTAAGCAATGGCGAACGCAATGGGATTTTTTCGTCTAATTAGGGCTCGAACCACCACATCATCTCTCGCATCGGTTATTCATCCTCCAAAAACTCCTCGTAAGCATCAATATCTAATCTGTATACTTGCAATATGTTATTAAACCTTAAATCTGAATCGGTTTGCAGCTATTTAATGATTCCAATACAATCTGATTTTCTATTTGTTGCAGTATCAGGAACAACTGAAGCGTTAAAGAGTTTTGTAAGGGTTTTTGAATCACCATCTGGACGATGCACTCGTCCCTTGATCATTAGTTGGAAATTACACGCGCAGAGATATCTTCATATGACGAAATCTTACACTTTAGGTTAGTTTTGGCGCATTGAATTGAGTAGTTCATAGAGGTTCTGAGCTGTAAAGTTTATTTAGATTTATGTCATTTCTACTGCACTACTAGATTTGAATTTGAATTTGAATTTAGTTGGCATTTATGTTCTGTATTTTCTACTGCAGTGCACTACTAAGTTTTGATCTGTATTAACCATTGAGTGAGATACGTGAGTGGCCTGTCAGTAGATGAACCCTTTTGTAGTTTGAACTGAAAACTTAGCATAGATGGAGTTGATTGCTGTTTGAGAGAAGCAGGAGGATGTAGCAACTTTAATTTGTCTGCAAGGGCTGCTAGTTGATGCTTTAAGATTATCGAAAACCGAAATGCATTTTTTAGTTACTTGTTTATTGGAATTGCTTGTTCTTTCTGCAAGAATTTTTGCCAGAATGAAAAATTCTACTATGCCGTGTGATTATATTGCACATGTGGATTAACGCTATATAATTTATTTGTCTACTTATCTCATATTTATTAGGCGAATTTTGTTTCTTTTTGGAATCAAAGGGGTTGATCTATTTTAATGAGCTGCTACATATGTCGGATAACCAGGGCATGAATTTAACATGGGGAGATTGTTAGGTGTGTCAGCTGTACTAGGATCTTTCTTACTCCGGCCGCGCTATGCACATTGTATGGATGGTAAGCAGCTATTATTCGGCTTGTTAATGCTTAATGAACAACTCATTTACCAGTTTTGAGTTCTCTGAAATTAGCAGACCGGAATAGATGTTTATACAGGTGGAAATTCAGTCATTGTATGGATCAATTCGGTTCTTGTTTTACTTTAAAAGGATCAAATGGGCTGAATAAAAATAGCTTCGAAATGGATAGAGCAGATTACAAGTCTATTAAAGTGTACTCTTAACACATAAAAGTATAAAACCTCATAAATATTTTTCTTTTTTTCAAAAAATAGATTATTGAAATTCTTTGATTTCTCTGATTATATCTGGAACACTGATTAATATTAAAAAAAACAAAACGTTTGGACAAAAAGTGTTTCTTGTTTGCTCAACCCAAATCCATCCCGACGTGTCACAATCCTCTATGTTTGTACTTCTAAATCTATGATACTTGATTTTGAAGGATATGCCAGCTCAGCAGATCATCATAACATGGGGATGTTGGGCGACTCAGAGACTGATGACAATCCACACAATTTCATGATTTTTGCAAAGAAACTGATGGTACCTATTGCTCTACTCTTAATCGTGTGGATGAACTGGAACCATCCTGTTGTTCTTGGAGTTAAAGTGATACTTACTCTTCTCAGTACAAAACCCAGCCCTTTCTCAGTTTATGTATTCATTAAACAGGTCAGGACGAACCCCAACTTTCTCTGTTACATTGTTACATACCATTCGGTTAACGGTGTGAATTAAAATGGTTGCTCGTCAGTATATAGTCCAAATTCCAATACTCCAATATAAGTTTCAATACTGTAAACTTGTGCTGACTTTAAGACATGATTTATATTAATATACATTAGTTAATTTTGTTGACTAAGAAACATTGAATCCGTTTATGTATTCTTAGGTGTAAATCAACAGTTTACTTGTGTTATTATTTAGCAATGTTGGTTTAACTTCTTTTTTCAATATTTCAGTTGCAGCAACAATACAGAGGCCGACACCCCATCTTACACAAATTCAAGGTCAGTGTTTTCCAGCACTTGGTTTTCTACAGATTTTATATACTGTAACTGAAAACTGTCTGTTGTGGTGTTTGAAAGTTGAATCTATCAATCGTGTCAGGTTGGCGGGTTGAATTCAACATGAGCCGAACCCATATTTTTATTCGTGTCAAAAACATCAACCCTAACCCACACACACTTAAAATCGTGTAATCTGAACACGGCCCGTTTAACCCGTTTATTTAGACGTGTCAAATGGGTTGGCGGCTAATAATCAAGTTATAAACGTGTTAATGTGGGTTGTAATAATGGGTTAAAAAGGTTAGCGGGTCTACCTGTTTAATTAATCGAGTTAAATAGGTTAACCCGAACACGATCCGTCTAATGTGGCAATCATTATGCAGTCATTGTACGCGACAAAGGTTGAAGTTGACGATTACACAGTACTGTGCATTGCTAAGGTTGAAATATTAGATCAGAAGTACACTCTACTGGGAGTTCTGGGTGGCTGGTGGGTTTTTGAAATTACATCTTTGCGAACTGCTCTTTCTGGATTTAGAAGCAGAACTCTACAAATACTAGAAACTGCTGTAAGTAGTGAAGTGTAGTTGTTCTACTCGTTTGCTAATGTCATCGTAATTACTTTTCAAATCATAGATTATTAGTTTTGACTTTTTGATTATTGGGATGAAACTGTGAAATAGTTGGATTAAAAATAGCTTATACAGACGTGTTTTCTCAGAACGAGTAATCAATTTAATACATGATTCTGATCTAGGTGTTTGTTGTCTTGTTCGGCTATTTGATCGAAATTCTAGGCCGAACTACTAGTGCGGTTTTGAAAACTGGCAAACCAAACCAAACTGGCTGTGTTGGTTTTGTTATATTTATTTGAGTTGTAGTAGTTTAGGGCTAATTAAAAATTAAAACTAAACTAGAAGGTTAATTATGTAAAATTCATAAAACCTAGGGGTGGGATCTAAAGGTTGAATTAATGTAATCAGACATTTTGTTTGTCTCTCTCTGTATTGTGACCGGAAACTAAGTTGATCTAAATTGATTTTTATTTGTTTAACGGAAAAACACATTGATGTTTATAAGCAAAGCAAAGCAAGTTTTCAGAAGCTTCCCACACCACACCACACCACACACCCAATTCCATCGCTACCGACTTGGAACAGAACACCGCCACCAACCTACAACCATTCGAACTGCCATAGCAATTCTCATCCCTATTCTTAACGAAGTTGCTGCTCGTCACTTTCGGTGCACACAATCAGCACCGTGATCGTGACAGAAGTCAACGTCGCCACTGTGGTACTCTACCACCGCCGCCCCGATCACCTACCGTGAATCACCGCCAAGCCACCGTTATACTGCTAGGTTCATCCGCTCCGCTTTGATCTACTCAACTTTTTGAGGTAACTGAACACAGAACCTAGTTAAACTATCTATGAAACTTGATTGGGTCATAGATGCGAGAATGCGAGATCAGAGAGGACGATGGATGGGCATGTGTGCAAACTTTTCTATCATAAACAATATTTATAAATACTAATTCTATTTACCAATGGAATTGTACCAACTAAATTAAAAAATATTTATGGGTTCTTTTCATGTGACGTATGTTGCAAACTATTTTGTGTCAAAATCAATGTTCAACATATCCTCAACTATTGTAACGTTTCTATTATACTTGCGCTCCTGTCACGTCTACAAAAAGCTGCAAATTGTCGGTCGGGCCCTAGGCCCATCAAGCAGTCCATTGGCTCTTTTCCTTCACTCTTCGGCTATAAATACTCATCTCGAACGAGGTTTGAGAAAAAGGCTAATCTGCTCTCTCACAATTACTACTTAATACTTATCTTGCTTCCAAAGCAAATACTTATTCTCCGAATGGTGGTAACAAGGAGCAACCCCCACCTCATTCTCCTTGTTGTGAGTCACGGTGTGTTTCACTGTGTAGGTGACAGGTTAGAAGACGACCAAGCCATCGATTGAGGAAAGGAGGGATTCACCCTACTTGACGAGACTCGACCCGTAGGCTAACCTATCAGTTAATCACTGTTTGTCTGTTTCATCAGTATCGTTAGCTTTTTAGTATGACTTTATATAAGCTAGTATAAGCTTTTTAGTATGACTTTTGATTAGGGGGTGTGCACGGTTCGGTTCGGTTCGGTTCGGTTTTTGGGTAAAATCAAAACCGAAACCGAAATGTCGGTTTTCGGGTTTTAAAAACCGTTCGGTTTTGGTTTTTTTCGGTTTTGGTTTTTTTCAGTTTTGGTTTTTCGGTTTTTACGTCGGTTCGGTTCGGTTTTTTTGTTATTTCGGTTTTTGGAACAAAATTATGTACGATTCAAAAAATAAAAAGTATAATTTATATTATAACAATCTTTTTATATGTTTACATTTAAATTATTATAGTTAACCTCTTTAATTAATATTGTTTACATAAACCTAACCTTCTAATCTTTTTTTATGTTTCTTCAAAGTTTTTATTAAATTTTGTTATATTTTATAAGTAATAATAAATCATTTCAGTTATAACGTTTTGATTATAAACATTTAACATTCAAGACTAAACTTAACATTTTCTACTAGCATTGGGTTAAACACTTAAACAATTTAAACTTAAACATAAAAATATATGGATTGTAACATATCGGTTCGGTTCGGTTTTTTTCAGTTATTGAAAAAGTTTATCCGAAAACCGAACCGAAATTTTCGGTTATTAAAAATCCGAAAACCGAACCGTCGGTTTTTGTTTCGGTTCGGTTTTTTCGGTTCGGTTATTTCGGTTCAGTTATTTCGGTTATTCGGTTACGGTTCGGTTATTTCGGTTTTCTTGCTCACCCCTACTTTTGATAAGCTAGTATAAGTGATCTGAAAATAGATATTTCAAAATCTTTTCGTATCACAAAATAATCTCAAATCTCTTCATTTCAGTCAATGATATTACACGTGATTGTTCGTCATATACCTAGATCGGAACTCTTAGAGCACACACAACAATGGACCAAGTCTATCTAATCTAGATAAGAGTCAAAAATCTTATACATTAGAGCACCCACAACAATGGACCAAGTCCATCCAATAGACTGCCTAATTAGCATGCCACATCATTTCAAATTCTATTTTTTTTCTTAAAAAAAGTATTGTAAGTGGGTGGTCCCCAATCAATCCAAACAACACCCGTCCTCTTGAGCGGACCAGCTCCTCCAAACCGGTCATAGTCAAACGCCTCCAACAAGCCTCGTCCGGAATTGTGCTCATCCGATCCGATGAGCGGACCATCTGCTGTTATTGCTCTTAGGACCATGCAAACTTAGAAGAACACAACCTTTGGGACCTTTTAGGCCGGCTACTAAAAAACTTGGTGCTCAAGGATCTTAGTAAATTAAATACCCATAGTAAACATTGTTATCCAGTATAAAAATCAATACTAGTTTAGGTGAGGAGTAAACTAGAAACACATCCAAATTCAAATATGATAATAATTGAGATAAATTTACACATAAAAAGTGATATTTCGAAAACGAGGCTCTCTTTTATCTAAGTTTGTTTACAAGTCACCAATTCAGGGTCAGCTCAAACTCAACTTAAAATTGAATCTGACTTTGAAACTTAAGCTCAAGCCCGGCTTGCTTTTAAACCAAACCACCTCGGCCCGACTCTGCTTGTTTGGCTCAGTTAAAAAAGTTAACTCATTTAGGCTCGATTTCAACTAGGGGTTGAATTGTTAGAACTTAGAGTTAGAACAAAATTGCGATTAAAAGTTTAAATACTTTTTATTTAAAATATAATATAATATACTAAAAGTTGACATTAATTTATGTGAGGTTACGGACCAGCCATCCTTAGCTTAGCTCAAGCTCGACTCGTCTACAAACAAAGCTAAACTCGGTTTAGCAAGAGTTGAACTGGCTTTTTTTTTCAAACGAGCCAAAATGGATGCAGAGTGTCACCCGCCAAGACAACTAAATTAATATATCCCCAAACGTCTTCCTTCCTCATCTCCCCTACTCCCCATTTCAACTTTCTTCCTCACCGTTCTCTCTCTCTCTCTCTCTCTCTCTCTCTCTCTCTCTCTCTATCTCACACACACACACACAATCTTCATGATCGAATCGTCTAGATCTGAATCACGCCATAGATCCTTAACGAGCTAGTAAAACTTCGTGTTCGGTTCAGGTAAATTCCTCTCACATGCTCTGATTTGCTTTTGAATTCCACAAATCTTACTCGTTTTTGTGTATTCCTATCGATCAATATACGATAGATGTTCAGGAGAACGTAGTTGTTGCTTATGTTGTAGAATGATATACCGAATTTAGGAGTTTTCATTGATATTTATGCCTTCAACAGAGATATAACTTCGATTATTAACCAATTTAATAGCTATTGTTTGTTGTAACGTGAAATTTCAACTCGTTTATAGTTCTGATTGCAATCTGATGTTTGTTCAGCAGTTCAGTTACAATTGCACTCGTCTATGGATTCATACTCGCTTAAATCTGTCTCGGATCTACCAGATCCTTTCCGTTCAACTTTTAGTTTCAGGTAATGCTGAATTTACTACTTAATATTAGTCGTTTAGAGATTTGTGATATTTTAGCCACAAACTGTAATTTCATGCTTGATTGGTACCTGACATTATCACATAGAGAAATGAATATATGCACAATTTCTGATAGCTATTAAGTTGATCGTTTGTGCTTCATATTGTGCTTCATTTTGACATTTTGAGCTATATAGAACCTTAATTCTACCTTTTGTTTTTGTACAACTTTGATAACCTAAATACTGGTTTAACTAATTATCACAAGTAGCAGTGAGATAATTTAGTTTTGAGGATAGACTTCATGCCAAATCTACCTCCAAGAACAGAATTTAATTACTGTTTCTACATTACCAAGCCTCATATAAGTGGTTTATGGTCTTTTCATGATGCTTTACTACTTGTTTTGGCGCAAATATCTCTTTTATGCAGTAGTGATGTTTTTTGATCTGCCGTATCCTTTGAAATACAGGTATTTTAACTCGCTGCAGAGCGAATGTTTTTCTGCTTGTTTTCACTCGGACATCAACATGGTTATCTCCGCACCAACCGGCAGTGGCAAGACGGTGCTCTTTGAGTTATGCATCTTGAGACTTCTATCAAAGTTCATGTCCCAGGAAGGAAAGTTTGTTCATACAAAGGGAACTCTGAAAACAGTAGGCTACATACCAACTTTTGCCTTTCTGCTTTGAGAAATGAATTCTTTTCACAATAATCATCAAAACATTTCTCAGCCTAGGGCTAGAAAATTGTTGAGATGTTTAGTTTCAAGTTTTCATTCTGGCATCATTGTATCACCGATAGTAGTTAACAAGTATATTGCTTACTCACACTGATTCAAACTCTGCTATGATTTATTGATTTATATATTGAAAATCTATTGTCATCACCCCTTACACTAGTGAAACTCTACCCTATGTGATTATTGTCCATATTGTGTAAGACTTTATAGTTTATGGCTGTAAGGAGTGACGGCTTTACTTTATGTAGCTTTATCTTCTTTTGTTGTGAAGATATATATATCCCCATCGAAGGCTTTGGTACAAGAGAAGCTCAGGAGTTGGAACCAGAAGCTCGGGTCATGGGGAATATATTGCTTGGAGTTGACTGGGGATAATGAATCTTACAATATAAGAAATATACAAGAAGCAGACATTGTCCTGACTACTCCTGAGGTCGTATATGCTACATAAAGTACTTTCATATTTTCCTTTTTCAACATTAGAATTATACTTAAAGTTGTTTATCCGCAGAAGTTCGACTCAGTGACTAGGTTTGGCATCAAAGATGGTGGCCTAAGCTTTTTTAGTGATATATCACTAGTCCTTATCGATGAAGTCCACTTGTTAAATGATCCTCGCGGAGCTGCTTTGGAGGCAATAGTTAGTAGAATCAAAATGATTGGCCGCAGCCCTCAAATGAAAACAAGTCCACTTGCGCATGTGCGTTTCCTTGCTGTTTCTGCAACAATCCCCAATACGGATGACCTTGGTAATGTTAATTGTTCCACTGTGACTTTAAATTAGTGGAGCCTTTCTGGTAATTAAGGCCATAAGATAATTATTGATCATGTTTGTCTCTTGCAGCTGAATGGCTTATGGTTCCTACCCAAGGGATTAAAAGGTATATGTGATGTTACTTGATGGGTGGATGTCAAATTTTGTTATTGAAACCCACTCTTTTATCGGGTTGTGTAGGTTTGGTGAGGAAATGAGACCTGTAAAGTTGACTACCAAGGTTTTCGGTAATTGCAATCATCCTAATATCTTCGCGATTGTTCTTTTAAGCGCCTTTAGTTAATTTAAAATCTGAAAATACAAATTAGGGTATGTTAATTGGTTGAGCCATGCCAAATTTTAACATACACGTAGTTCCTAACTGTCCTTTTGTTTGGCATTTTACTTAATGCTGAAGTTTTCACTTGCAGGTTACACCCCAGCCAAAAATGACTTTCTTTTTGAGAAGGTAAGTGCTTCTTGCTTTTCTATTTTTTAGTTTCCTTGTCAAGGTTTTAAATATTCAATCTTCTTTGAAGGATCAATCTATCTTTTACTAGAATTAACTTGAATACTGAAAAGTTAATGACCCTTTTCATTTTCCTTTTTCTATGCTTCAGAGGCTTCAAAACTACCTATTTGGTGAGTGTATGTATACTTTTGACTCCGTTTGGTCAGAATAAGGAATACACAGAAATCTCTTGATTTCCAACTTATGAAATGCAGATCTCCTTATGCAATATTCTAGTCGCAAATCTGCACTAGTATTTTGCTCAACCAGAAAGGGGGCACAAGAAGCAGCACAAGTTCTGTCCCAGACTGCTATGACTCATGGTTATTCAAACCCTTTCATCAAAAGCAGGGACCAGCAGGAAAGGTTAAGGGAAGCTTCACTCTCATGCGGTGACAAACAGATGCAGTCTTACATCCTTTATGGTGGCAAGTGTTCATTTATTTACAATTACAGAACTATAAAATCTTCCTTCAAATCAGTTTGCACAATGTCCATTCGGTCTGAGATTTCCTTCATCATTGTCATTGTTCAGTTGGTTATCACAATGGTGGACTGTCCCCTAAGGATCGCAGCCTGATTGAAGGTCTATTTCTCAATGGTGATCTTCAAGTTCTATGCACCACAAACACTCTTGCTCATGGAATTAACCTACCAGCACATACTGTTATAATCAAATCCACACAATACTAGTATGTCTAGACCTTTTTTTACTTAGCTTTTTGGTCAACGTTCTTATCACCTGACTGGCTGACTGCTTCTGTTCACGGTACCTTCCTTTTTTCTTCAGCAACAAGGAGAAAGGGATTTACACAGAATATGATAGATCGATGATACTGCAGGTTTGACGATTATTTATGGACTTCTTATACCTTTGGAAGTGGGAACTAGAATAAAATTGCTATAGAGTAAAATACTATTATCGTCCCTGAGGTTTGACCAATTTTGCGACTTTTGTCCAAAGGTTTGTTTTTCCCCATCTGGGGGTCCAAAAGGTTTGAAATCTTGCCATTTTCATCCGGCTTGTTAATTCCATTCATTTTTCTTCATTAAGTCAGGGGTATTTTCGTCTTTTTTGTTAACTTAATACGCAATTCGGTCTTTTCACTTTATGTACATTATGCTAAATGCTTGTGAGCTGTGCATAAAGAGGAAAACAACGACTTGCCCTTTAAGTTAACAAAAAAGACGGAAATACCCCACTTAACGGAGAAAAATGGATGGAGTTAACGAGCCGGATGAAAATGGCAAGATTTCAAATCTTTTGGATTCAAATGCGAAAAAACAAACCTTTGGATGAAAGTGGCAAAACTGGCCAAACCTCAGGGACGAAAATGGCATTTTACTCAAGACCGTAAACATTTTTACATATGGTGGGTCAATAAGATACCCGTTCTCTGTTATACTGTTTGCTTGCAGCATTTATCTCCAAATCGTTCTAATTTGCAGATAGACTTCCCAATGAGAATATAATAAGCTATTTTTGGCTGTGCAGATGTGTGGGAGGGCAGGGCGTCCACCATTTGATGATACTGGAACGGTCATAATAATGACAAGAAGAGAAACGGTACTGTCCCTCTCTTTGTGTGCATATGTGTGTTCATATAACATATATTTATAGGTATGTATACATAGAGAGAGTGAGAGATAAAGAGAATGAGATAGAGACATGAATCTCAGCATCAGACAATGATCGTTATTAAAAAGGATGATCTAGTTCATTTCTTCTGATAGATTATATATTCTCTTAACATGATAGGCCCATTTGTATGAGAATCTGCTAGGTGGATGCGAATTGGTGGAATCTCAGTAAGTCTGCAAATTCTTTTTAGCTAATCTTCAAGTTCTTTCCAGTCTTTGAAACTTTTGTTGCTTTAGTGCATGCCAGTTGACTAGTTGATATGGTCAAATTTCTGTTCAGACTGCTTCCATGTGTTACTGAGCATCTAGCCGCAGAGATAGTTCAGTTGACCGTACCAGATATAACAAGGGCAATAGAATGGATGAAATGCTCATATCTGTATGTGAGAATGAAAAAGGTTTGTTAATCTAATATACACAGAAACTATCAAGTTATTTTTTGTCAATAGATATTTCTGAGACTTCTTTGACATCAGAACCCTCAAAACTATGCAATAAAGAAAGGACTATCTGGTACTCATATAGAGAAGCATATACAAGGTATTCCAATACAAAGATTAGCTTTCCTTTCATGCACTGATGCACATACCAATTTTATTTATTCATTTTACGTACATGCTGCAGAGGTCTGTGTTCAAAAAGTTAAGGAATTATCTGACTACCAAATGATCTGGACTGACGAAGATGGTTTTGTCTTGAAGCCTCTCGGTATCCTCTAGCCAAAAAGAATTTTATAGTCGTACAATTTCCATGTATTAACAAATACCCACCTTCTTGTGCCACAGAACCTGGAAGGTTGATGACAAAGTATTATCTGAAATTTGACACAATGAAACACATTATGAAAGCTCCATTAAATTGCAGCATAGAAGACGCTCTTCATATTGTTTGTCGTGCTGAGGAAACTTCCTGTATGTTTGTTTAACTACGGTTTATGTAATGAAAAATAATATCACGCAGCTGACTTTGTTTCCTGGAATGAAGGGATACAGCTGAGAAGGAACGAGAAGAAGCTTTTAAATGACATAAATAGTGATAAAGATGGCAGGCTTCGGTTTCACATACTTGGAGATAAAGGGAAGATTAAGAAGCGCATACAATCCAGAGAAGAGAAACTATTTATTTTGGCAAACGATTGCTTGACTGGAGATCCTTTAGCCCATGATTTGTCTCTAACACAGGTCAGAATTCCTTGTTATAATGTTACAGAGGTGGAACAATGGACATGTCAGGCTCGATAACGGGTCAAAACAGTAACCTTTTATTCCATGTGAAAATGTGTCTAGTCAACCCCCAAACACTTTTTTCTGATCTCTCCTTGACATTCATAAATATCGAAGTAGCTGAATATGACTTTAAAAAATAGAGTAAAATGCGATTTTCGTCCCTGAGGTTTCATCAGTTTTGCGATTTTCGTCCAAAGGTTTGTTTTTCCGAATCTGGATCCCAAAGGTTTGGAATTTTGCCATTTTCATCCAGCTCGTAACTCCATCCATTTTTCTCCGTTAAGTCGGGGGTATTTCAGTCTTTTTTGTTAACTAAAAGGCAATTCGGTCAGGGGTATTTTAAATGCTTGTACATAAAGTGAAAAAGACCAAATTGCCTTTAAGTTAACAAAAACACGAAAATACTCCTGACTTAACGGATAAAACTGGATGGAGTTAATGAGCCAGATGAAAATGGCAAAATTCCAAACCTTTTGGATCCAGATGCGGAAAAACAAACCTTTGGACGAAAGTCGCAAAACTGGCCAAACCTCATGAATGAAAATGGCATTTTACTCTTCAAAATATATATATTACAATAAAAGTCAGATTGGAAATAAAACAGTTTAGGAGGCTTTTTACACTAAGAATGCACTACAGGTGACGTTTGACCTGTTTGACACATTTGACCTGCTCAACCCATTTTAGCTAATTTGTGATAAAATAAGTTATTTAACCCGTCAGAAACAAGTTATAGCCCGATCTGACTCGCTTACAGATAAACCGGTTGAAGTTTCCACCTCTATAAAGTTATAAAGTTATGTTGGCTCTCATATCAAGACTTCATATAACAATTAGTCACATTACAGGACATGAACTCTGTTTGTTCAAATGGGTGTCGAATCGCAAAATGCATGAAAGAGTATTTTATATATAAAAAGAATTACAAGGGAGCTTTGAATTCAATCCTTCTAGCAAAATCTTTACATCAAAAACTCTGGGATGACAGTCCATATCTGCTGAAACAATTGCCCGGGATTGGTATGGTGACAGCAAAGGTCTTTTATGCTCTCTAAAACTCTCAACATCTGCACAACTAGTTTAATAATATTTATCCTGTGTATGAACAAAATAATAGGCTAATAATCCAACTACCTATTGGTTATGTTCAGGCTTTACAATCTATGGGAGTAAAGTCATTTGAATCCCTTTCTGAAGCAGACCCAAGGAAAATTGAGATGGTTACTGGTCGAAAGTTCCCGTTTGGCAACCACATTAAGGAATCATTGCTTTCACTTCCACCAAAAGTTGATATGAAGGTTGAAGAGATCACGTGTCCAAATTATGGGAAGTCGAAGCTGGTTGTGACATTAACAAGACTGTCACAGTCGCCACAAACTAAAAGACATTACGCTGATATGGTATGTGATATGAACATATATATTTTTTTTACTTTTTTAGAGGTGGAAATCTCGACCTGTTGACTAATGAACAGGTGGATTCAGGTTATGTTTTATTTCTAATGGGTCAAGTGAGTAAAGTCAACAAAAGGTTAGCTAGAAAGGAAATGGGTCAAACGAGTTGAAAGTTCAAAGTTGACATATAAGGCATATAACCTACTAAATCGCTTTATTTATAAGTTAAATTAATAGTGTAACAATATATTTTTATAATCATATTTAACAAATGAATATATGAGCAAAATTGTCCAAAAAATATTTGTTTTGACCCGTTACCTAATTCACCCATTTTGCCACCTCGAATATTTTTATAAGACAATACTTGTTAAACACTACCTTTTAGAGAACTTCTATTTTCCACAGGTTGTTGCTGTAGAGGAAGATAACTTGATAGTTTTCCATGAGAAAATAAGGTAATACTACAATGGTTAACGTTTAAGGTGCTTTGAGACATTATAGAGTGAATTGCAAAATTTGTCCTTTATCTTTATACCTGATTGCAGGCGGTGTCCTTTATCTATAGAATTGACGAGTTTTGTACTTTATGTTTTAAAATTTTGCATGTTATGTCCTTTAGGCCTAATTCAGTTAATTTTTTCTGTTAAATCTGATCATGTGCAAACACATGAGAAAATTTTTATCAATTGATATTTACAGGGACTATTGTAGATAATATAAATAACCAACCTTTTTTAAAAAATAAAAAAATACTTAAGAAAAAGATGGCCCACCTTCTTCATTAAACACCACCACCAACACCTGCCATCGCCAACTCCGGCCACCACCAACACCGGCCTTTGTCTCTTCCTCTGTTTCCATCTTCACTACAAAACACACACATAGTTGCAGAGATCGTTCTTAGAGACAGAAAGAGATGGATTTCTGCCATGATTGCAAGATATCTTCTTGTAATTTCTTACATACGATCTCATTTCATCATTCAGGCTTCTGACCATTCAATCTCCTCAATACCCATTCACTCACTAAACACATATACACACATAAAGACTCTTATTTCATAGACTCATAGTTTCAATCTATCTCTTACAATTGCAGTTTACCCTATACCATCTCTTTCTTTGGCCATTTTCCCAAAAAGAAGATTTCCTATTTACCACTTCCAAATCATATTTTCCGGCACCGGCGCCGCCGATTTTCAACACCCGGTTCATCGGAACAACCCATCGGTGTTCAACGACACATTATTACGCCACCACCACTCCTCCCCTCTCTCTATCAGCGCCACCACTCACACATCTCCACCCACCACCACTCCTCCACCCGCCACCACCTGTCGCCACCATCGTTGCAACCCCACCATCACCACCCACCCACCTACGAACGCTGCAACCACACCATAACCACCCACCCACCACCGTTGCAATCTTAATTAACACATCAACATTACAACATTTAAGATCTAAAATTCAACCACAAAAATCCTCACTTCCGGCGCCAGTCAGACAATCGTCGTGTTTCTTCACTATTTGGATGGTGAAAATGATAAGATAATGAATATGATTGTGCTAGCCATGAAGAATTTGAGAGGAGTGTTTGTGGGTTTTCAACATTCACCAAGTCTGAGGTCTGGAGAGTGAGGTTAGGGCATTTCAAGGATTTAGTGAAGTAAAAACATTTATATCATAGTTATTAAATGCGCTAAGCGCACTTAAGGCGCATAGGCCTCGCCTGGGGCCTAGGCGCAAAGCGCAAAAAAAGCGAGGGCCTGAGAAAAATTAAGCGCATAATGAAAAAAGTTAAACTATATTATGTATTACAAAAAGAATACTATTCTTCAAATAAAATAAACAAAATCTATTATATAAAACTATATATCATCTATTAAGAACCAAAAGTTCTAAAAATATTAGTGTATTAGTGGAGAAACGTAGTTTTCCTTGGATAAAAGTAGAAATCTGGCTAGAATCTTGTCGGAATTTAGATACTTTGGCCGGAAACTCTCCGGAATCTAGGAATCTCGCCGGAATCTGCGCCTGAACCATCACCTAGAGAATTAAAGCGCAATTTCCTCGACTTAAAGCGCAACTACCTCGCCTCGCCTGAAAAATGGGCCTAGGCGCAAGAGGCGATGGCTTTTAACAACTATGATTTATATTATTTACACAGTCAGTCCCTATAAATATGAATTGACAAAAATTTGCACATGATCAAATTTAACTGTAAAAACTAACTGGGTTAGGTCTAAAGGACAAAACGTGTATGATTTGAAAACATAAAGTACAAAACTCGTCAATTCTAAAGATAAAGGACACCACCTGCAATCAGGTATAAAGATAAAGGACAAAATTTGCAATTCACTCGACATTATATTACAATAGTGACTTAACATTTTCCAATTTGTTTCTGCAGAGTGGAAGAATTCACAAGGTAAGTAGATGTTTCTTTTCAACCAAAGCACCAAATAAAAAAGTTATGTCTTAACTATTATATTGGCTGATTTTCAGCTTTTATTAACAGTTATTGTTATTAATTATATTTGTTTACAAATTCGTTGTTTGCTCATCTAAGTGCAGCCCATATAGTGCAACAATACTTGTTACAAGCCCTCTGCAAGGAAAGCTGACTGTTAAAGCAGATCTGATTTTTGAAGAATTCAGTAAGTTTTATAGTTCATTTCACTTCTTAATCATTGTTTTTGTGTAATTTCAATAATTCTACTTTTTCTGTTCATGCAGTTGGTATTGATGTACACCAGAAAGCTATACTGATGAAGAATATTATTAACTATGATATCCGCCATATAAATGCAACAAAGAAATTCTCCTTGTCCCAGCCAACCGATGTTTGCATAATTGACCCTGAATGCGATTATGCACCTAACGTCTCAGCTGACAGGCCTGACAAGTCAACAAATTCCAAAAATGAAGAAGCTTTCATGTATGCTTTTAACTTTCAACAACCTCATTCTCGTCCTTTACCTATAAAGCTTGTTGGTATCACGTAGTTTGACCCATTACTAATAAATGGGTCGATTCTGGTTGTGTTTGATTTTTAATGGTCAAATGGGTAATAATGACAAACTTTAAAAAATGGGTCGAGTGTCGTCCAAACTAAGTTTTTAATGCGTAAACCCTCCTAGAACGTTTTATTTAAATACTATATGTTTCTTGAAAATATATGATATTTTTGTAAACATGTTTAATACAATAGCTATATTGAAAAAAAAGAGTGTGTATTTTCAGTTTGACCACACCTACACCTGTTGATTAATTTTTCTTTTGGTGATCAGGCCTAGTTTCAAACTCTTGGATGAAGATTCAGATGAAGGTAAAGTCTGTGACTATCTATACAAACCACAAAGACACATAAGCATTCAAGGCAGACTTTATAAACATCAGTTATATGCTTATATTTCAAGTTTAGCATCATTTTCAATCTGTTTATACAGGCGAGCCTGTTGTTGAGAACAACAATGATGATCATGATGATGATGATGCTGCTGCTGTTGCTGTTGCTGATGATGATGATTGCAAAATCGTTACTGAAAGAACCATTTTCGACCACATACGTGAAAAAGCCAAAAGCTTACCTTCATTGGCAGCCAAACCAACCACTGAATATCCTCCATCTGAAGAGACATTAAGTCTTATAAGAAAGCGTACACGCGATAGGCAGCTTGCACTCAATGACACTGAAGAATTTTTAGACCTGACTGATGGTTTTAATCCATGTGAAGAATCAAGTGAGCCAGACAAACACATTCGGTCCAAAATACCAACTGGAGAGAATATATTTGAACATATAAGAAAGAAAGCAAAGAGCTTCCCTCGAATTGATGAAATTAGGAGTATAAGCTCCAAGCCATCCAATACTAACTTTGACTTATTTGCAGATGCAAAGTCAAATTTAATCATTTTAGATCCAGAGCCTGTGAAACCGCAATGCAAAGAGAAATCACAAAAGTCTCCAAGTTTAGGAAACAGGCAATGCTGCTCATTGGCAACAACAGCTGAAACAAGGGAAGGCACAGATCCATTTCGTGGGTTCAAGAGTGTATTTTCGTTTCTGTAACTACTTCGACACTATAAAAACGTAGCTGCATGCCTTAGACTAAAAATCTGCATTCATACATGGTGATTTCTGGTGCATACTTCAACTGCTATTTTTTCTTTCCTGTAAACACCATCACCGGCTAGTATGCGAAGTTGATTAAAAGCCATTTGAAAGGTGTTATAAAGCAGGTGTCATTTTCCAACATGGTTCAAGCTAATGACCAAGTGTACCATTCAAATGCTCTTAACTTAATTAAAAATGAGTGCTTGGAAATTAATCCAAAGTTGATCACTATTTATGGGATATGCAATATTGAAAAATGTTTCTAAAGACTTAATGGGGGGGGGGGGGGGACCAGCCACGTCACTCCGACATTCAAGTCACTCGTTGATGAAAAGAAAGTACATGTATCAAAAGCATATAGTTTGAGAAAAATCTTCGTAAGAAAAGGCGACGAGTGACTAGCGTAAGGGGTCTAATTAACCAACATGCAACATATAATTGTAATAATTGCCTCTAAGATTTCTTTAGTGTTACCCCTTAAGATTTTTTTTTTCAGTTAGGATATGTCGGCTAGCGTATTATGGGCTAAATTATTACTTAGGCGTTAATTATATATCACTAAGCAACACAATGTCATCAGAGTAGAGATCTATGGGACTTCCTAAGTGAAGCCAATGTCCATGTTATGGGAATCATGTCCTTACATATTAAACGTAGCGCTATAACGCTTGCCTGCCTAGGTTAGGTCCGACGATATTTAAGTTACATTTTGATAATCTAATACTGAGCTAGATGTGGGTGCATCATTAAGTAAATATGTTTGGTTTAAAAATATTGGGTCTTTTCAATTGTTGTATATTTTTTTTTTTGAAAGGAGAACTTCATTAAAACAAACCCGAACTCGAAACCCGAGCCAGGCAAAACAACAACCAGAACATTACACAATCACAAAATTACACCAATCCGCCCACGAGATGTGGGTGTTTCTAGTTCTATACTTAAACCAAAGAAAACCAAGGGACTTTAACTCACTGAAAATGTTCTCCACCTTAGCTTCGACGCCCGAAAAAATAGCCTTGTTCCGAGCCACCCATAAGCACCAAACAGCCGCCCAATTGTTGTATATTTATATGTAACAAACAATAGTATATGTTGATTTATTCAAATTTCAACAAAGTTGAAAATTGAGAACAAAAGCGTGAATACAATTATACAAACCCACTAAGATAAGAAGGTAAAGAGATACTCATGCTTTTAACACCTAATTATGAACTTGAGTCCACCACAAAGACCTTAAAAACCCAACCGCAGTAATATACTTTATCCGGTCAATGGTTCAATGAAGTCGTCAACAAAAAAATATAAAAATTCATTGACTAAGAGGTAAAGATGACAGCATTTTCACCTAATAGTCCTAAAACGCTTCAGGTATGATTTATGTCAATTTACTAGTCTTTTCTGTTTGTTCTTTCACTTGAATTTACGTATAACAACATTAACAAATTTCGTGGTCATTTGTTTAACTTAACCGAACAGTCGAACGGTCATGAACACTCAGACAGTTATATATTATGTTTGTATTCGTTTAGTGCAACAATAAATGTGGTTGTGTTTGTTTATGTTTGTCCGATAATATTTTAAACGAACACAAACAAATATAAATAAACACACATGACTAAGCAAACACATTTAAACACTAATGAAAAGTCATCATCATCATACTCAGTAAATCCCACCAATAGCAAAGTTAAGGTAGGGTCTTAGGAAGGTAAGATGTAGGCAACATTACCTCTACCTCGTAGGAATAGAGAGGCTGCTTCTAGTGAGACCCCCGGCTCGATAAAAGTAAATACCAATATCCAAATTAAAGTCTAAATGACATCATATAATTCAATAATATCAATCACCCTAATGTAACACAAAATCTATAATTTTCATATGGATAACCAAGGGGTTGATTCTAAGATTTGGGTGGGGTTGATGAGCTAATGTAAGGTGGGTCAATTAGTACTTATAACCAAAACTAAATTTAAAGGAGGATGTAGAGAAAAAAATTACCTCGAATATTCACGAACATAAATGAACGAAAAAAAAAGATGTGTTCATAAAAAAAACCGAAACATAAATGAACGAAAAAAGATGTATTCATAAAAAAACCGAATATTCATGAACATAAATGAATGAAAAAAGATGTATTCATTTTCATTTAGCACCAAATGATAGTGGTGTTCAATGATTCAATTTCCTTAGTTTTGATTATTTTTTATGTTAAACCGAAAATCAAGCCAAACTGAATTCAAAATGGTCAAATCTGAACTGAAAAGCAAATTTGAATTTAGTACGGTTTCGGTTTCAAACAGAAAAAAAAAAAAAAAACAAATAATAACAAGATGGGTATTCATTGATTCGGGTATTTCCTTATGAATTTGGTTTCCTGAGTTCAACCAAATTGAATGCCTTAAAACCGAAGACAGATTAATTAATTTTGTTCTGTTTAAAATGGTTTGGAATCAGTTTGGTCTTTGCTTTACTCAGTTTGCAACCAAACATTAAACACCCTCTTATTGAACGGTTCATTGAAAGTTTAACATCACATCACGTGAGTAGCGGGTCATATGAAAAGTGATTTTTGTTGAATAATCGCATATAAAGATAGGCACCCCAACGGTAGAATTGATTTCTAGAATTAATTCAAAAAGTTAATATTTGATAGATAATGACCCACACCAATATTTATCCGTCCACAATAACTTTTGTCGGGCCGGTTTCCCTTTCATCACAAAAATGTGTCTTTTGTAGGGACACAACACAAGGAATAGGATTTTGGTAAAATATAGTCTTTATTGACTACATGAACTATACCGGTCTACATAATGTATGTGTTACTTATAATCACTTAGGTTTAAGGATATTCTTATTGATTTTTTTTTTAGAGTGGTGACGATACACACCCCATAATTCTACTTCACTTAAGATCTACCCAAATACTTATGATAGGGTTTAAAGTTTAAACCATCACCGCTTCGTTGAGAGGAATTCACTAATGTCATTAGGCCAAAGGCAAACAAATTACATGTAAAGATGTCAAATGTAACCCGATCTTACTGATATTGAGTATACTCTTATACGACTTTAAAAGGTAAAAAAATACTTGTAAAGATACTTATTTTTATATACAATCCACTCTCCTCAAAATCGTAATATACTTTCAAAACCCATTCTATTTATGACATAGATCTTTTTAATATTTTAGTTCGTCATCTTCATCAAGTTTTGATCCATCATCTGATGATACTAACACTCGTAACTTGCAATTTGCCTTCAGTGTTGCTCAAGCCAATTTGGGTGTTCCACAACACAAGAAGATTTTTAGGTCATGATCGAGAACGTCTCCTATGAAACTACTTCGTTAAAAGTTCAACCTATGGACCTGATGCATTTAGTAAGGCGATTTCGAATGTCCAAACAACTTTTCTTACGAATAGTCAGTGACATGGAAGCACACTTTGATTTTTTTTTTCAAGAAGGTTATGACGCTCGTTAGAGAAAAAAAAAGTTTCACCTTGTTACAAAAGTGTACTTCGAGCCAACAACTACCATACGAGGATATTAAAATTCTGAGTTGGCATGCTCTAATTGATTGTTGGTGAGGAAAGATGAGATGAGTTGAAAGATGCAATCACCCCGCCCTAATAGTTTCGAAATTTTCTACATTAATAGTAGAAAATGATAATCATTTTGAGTTCTTTGTTTTGTTTTACACGAAAAGGATTTTTTTTTTCTAGAAAACCATTTATTTTTGTGTTTGATAAGATATTTATAAATTTGTGCGTCTTAAAGTTATTAATAGGTGACATTATTGATATCATTTTTATCAATTAAAAATCACCAACGTAACGTTTGTGTTACTGTAAAATCTTGCTCGTAATAATTCACATCAAGCATTTAGAATATAATAATAATAATAATAATAATAATAATAATAATAACAAGAATAATAATAACAATAAGAATAATAATAACAATAAGAATAAGAACAACAGGAAGAAGATAAATAATCAAGAAAATTATACATCACAACCTTCATCAAAAGTTGTAGCAATTTGGGCCTAAACTGTTTACACTTTGTGCTTTCCAACTTTATATATTTCACAATAGGTAACCCTATACGTCCCAAATAAACCTCAATGATGAGTACATACGATGCCCATTCAATATCTACTAATTATTACGAACTATTCATAGGTCACGCAAGTATGTATCGTGTTTTATCGGTTTAGTTTATATCAAATTTGCTTGAAGATATTCTGAATGACTATATTTCATCATTACTAATCAAAAAAATTATACAACCATATATAGAATGGTAATAAAAAATACTTTAGGTTGTAACAACTTCTAGCTTATTTATATTCATCCAATTTAAAAGTAGTTTCGATAGTTTACTAAAGTTATAAAAAGGTTAATTAGTTAAGAGACCTCTTTATATACATTATCTCTAAAATATACATTCTTTCTAGTTTTATCTATTTAGCCATTTAGGAACTAGCACATCAAAACTATAAATATGAAGCGACTCACTTTTAATACGTTTTTTATTAAATTATAACATTATTTTTTAATTACAATTAAAGCCAAATGTAGTTAACTTCAATATCAATCAATCTATATCAATAATTAATAAATAGTTTTTTTTTTTTTGAACGGCCAACAAACTCAATCCCGGGTACTCTCGGGGCACCCACTGGACAAACGGAGTACTCCGAGAGTAACCCGAGTCCACCAGCAATTCCGGGGAAAACCCGGTAACCCACCCGTTCGTAGGCACGACGGTGAAATTACCGGTAAAACCGGTTTGGCTCAAGGATCCAACCCAGGTTTCCCTGGGTCTCCTATCATTGCCCACCAATGCCTCACTCTGCACCAAATGAGAGTCGAACCTGCATCTCTCAAGAGAAATACAAGCCCTCCACCACTTAATCTAGAGACCATTCACAATTAATAAATAGTTATATACAAACAAAACGATTTACTCTCCCAAGAAGCCTAAACCTATTACTAATATTTATATTTATATTTTATACTGACAATGACAATCCAAACCCGTGACCTAGACTTTCTAGAAACCTAACAAACCATCTAGAAACCCAACAACCATGCACACGTTATCAATTCTGATTTTTTGTTGAAAGGTGCTAAAAATATACACACTTTTACATTTAGTAAGACACTTTCCTTAAATTATTCGAATCCAAAATTTTAAAACTTAGAGCATATCAAACAGTGGTCAAAGTCCATAATCCACACTATCTAGTCAGCATGGCACATTATTTCAAACCCTACTTTTTCATACAACAATAAATCATTCTAAACATCCACATCACACCCCACTATTACACTAAGAAACAAAAACAAGGTTTGTGAGTTGGGGCGGATCCAGTCCACAATTGTAGGTTCTCAGGATGTGAGATTAAATATATAAAATGTAATATTTAATCTTGTAGCCTATATAATCATTTATATTATATTAGATCAAAATATATTTATTAACCTATTAATAATTAGTTGGTAATTGTTGATGGACCATATTACCCTTATTAACTAATTGGGTTTCCTCTTGGGTGTATAAATAAGGGGCTTATTAGAGAGTTATAGGGTTACACACATTACACAATCACAACCCTCATAACATCAAGAAATCGGCTCTCTCCCCAAAAACCGAAATCACCCTACTTTCGGTTTCATCACCATCATAACTTACACCCTAAGGAGGAACCAGATCATCCTGACAATCATGTCGAACTCAGTGTCTGCATCTCTGACTGGATTCTCTGCTGGCCTGTCTGCTGTAACAGGTATTATTCATGTTTTCCATTACATTTAAACAGAACTGATACAACATGTGGTATCAGAGCATATGTTGATAAACCAGTTCTGTTTTCGTATCCATTATTCTTGGATCAAAATCTGGAAAACGGAAGTTTTTTTTAAGCCTTAAAATCAAAAACTGTTTTCGGGTTGTTTGTGACCGAAATCCCTGTTTTCGGAAACTGTTAATTGATAAACCGACTCGAAATTATAAAGATTAAACTTATTATCACGAAATCCCTTACAAAACCATTAAAATCAGGTTTCGGATTTCCAGATTATGTTCTTATTTTGTTAGGGTTCATCATAATGTTCTAAGAAAACTCGAAAATTCCCTAAGATTTGGAATATAATTTGGATTAGTGGGTGTTTTTTACTGTTTTGATCTTATTTTTATCTAATAAAATTCCGAAAACTGTTAAAGAGATATCAGTTATTATTTTCGAAATATTTTGATAAGTTTAGATCAGCATTAAAACAGGAAACATTATCCCACAATCCCTTAAATTTCGAGTTTTCAGTTATTATCACAAAACAGCTGTTAATGAGGTTGCTACTCGCAACCATGAGGTTGCTACTCGCAACCATAAGGTTGCGACTCGCAACCATAACGTGATTTATCGCAACCATGAGGTTGCTACTCGCAACCATGAGATTGCGACTCGCAACCATAACGTGATTAGTCGAAACTAAGGTTGCGACTCGCAACCATAACGTGATTAGTCGAGACTAAGGTTGCGACTCGCAACCATAACAGCACAACTCGAGACTAAGGTTGCGACTCGAGACTAAGGTTGCGACTCGCAACCATAACAGCACAACTCGAGACTAAGGTTGCGACTCGAGACTAAGGTTGCGACTCGAGACTAAGGTTGCGACTCGAGACCATGAACTTAAGTTCGATCCGCGCTAACAGGTGGTTTGCTATTAAATACTTGGTTTTGTTAATACTTAATTCATTAATCAGAATCAGATAACTTTTTACAAAACCAAAATAGCTTAACTTGGATGAGCTTCTGATGTATTAATTCTGGCCAAAGCTGATTTAATACATCTATTTATTGTTCAAGTATTATAAAAGGCTATGTTAAGTATGCATTACAAACCTGAAATGTCTTAATTCTGGCCAAAGCTGATTTAATTCATTTATGTTTAGCATGCTTGACAAGTGCATAACTAAAGTGATTGTCTCATTTCTGGCCAAAGCTGATTTGTCACGATTGCTTTGCACACATACTTAAATGATTACACTTCTGGCCAAAGCTGATTTGTCTTCGTTTAAGTAGAATTTTTACTAAGTCTATTATTTTGATGTTAGTAATAGACATTATCACAGCTTCATAATTAAAATGGTCATTATTTATGCCTGCCTTAGTGTAACAAGCCCATTAGATCACATTAGGATTTCTTCTTTTGTATCATAACTTGCTCATCTTATTTCCACTACCAGCACCCAATTGCGGGATTCCACCTTTGACTGGTGATAACTTTGCTGAATGGAAGGATGCCCTCATGCTTACTCTAGGATTGCTAGACTTTGATTATGCCCTAAGAGAGAATAAGCCAACGGACCTTACCGCCACCAGTACTGCTGCTGAGCAGATAGTCCATGATAAATGGACTAGGTGTAACCGCATGTCTCTCATGTTCATGAAGCAATCCATTCATAACTCAATCAGAGGGGCCATTCCTGATTCTGAAAATGCTAAAACCTATCTGGCTTCTGTGGAGGATCAATTCAAGGGAACATCAAAAGCACACGCTAGCACTCTTATCCTCAAGCTGGTGACAACTAAATATGATGGGAGGAGCGGCATTCGCGAACACATCATGATGATGCATGATATGGCCAATAAGCTGAAGGGCCTAGAGATGGAAATCAGTGATGGTTTTCTCGTTCACTTCATCATCACTTCGCTTCCTTCGTCCTATGAAGCTTTCAAGATCAATTACAACACTCAGAAGGACAAATGGACGATGAGTGAGCTGATCGCTATGTGCGTGCAGGAGGAAGAGCGTATGAAGATGGATCGCACTACTGATGTTGCTAACTTCACCACTTCCAGCTCAAAGAAGAGGAAGAACTCTTATCATAGAAAGGATGCTTCTAAGGTTCAAAAGCCAAATCCAAATCCTAATACAGGTGCACCTTCCAGCTCTAAGAACTCCTTAGGCAAACCCTATTGCAAGTTCTGTAAGAAAACAGGACATAAGCAAAAGGAATGCCCTGACTTTAAGGAGTGGCTGGCTAAGAAAGGTAACGATTTTTTCATGATACTTGAGTCCTTTAATTTAAATGTTCCTGCTAATTCTTGGTGGTTTGATTCTGGTTCTATGGTTCATGTAACCAATTCACTTCAGGGATTCCTTACAATCCGGAAGCTGGGAAGAAACCAAAGAACACTTAAAGTTGGGGATGATCGGGAATTAGAAGTGAAGGCCATAGGAACATTACAATTATTTTTGAAAACTGGTTTATGTATTAAACTTTATGATACCTTATATGTTCCTGAGGTAACTCGGAACCTTGTATCAGGACCAAAGTTAGACATGGACGGTTTTGTCGTTTCTCATGGTCATCGCAAACTCTCTATTCTCTATGATTCCGTTGTTTATGGTACTGGCATTCTGGATGGTGGTCTCTATAGATTAGAACTCGATGATAATTTTTCCAAATCTTTGTTGTCATATAATATTAATGAATCACTCACAAAGATGGAAAAGAAACAAATTCGAGACTTAGAGACTTCATCTATGTTGTGGCATCAACGTTTAGGCCACATCTCAAGAGAACGATTAAATCGTCTCGTAAAGGATGAAGTCTTACCTCCTCTCGATTTCACCGATTTTGGAACATGTGTCAAATGTCTTAAAGGCAAAATGACATCAGCGAATAAGAAAGGTGCCACTAGGAGCTCTAATTTATTAGAACTCATTCACACTGACATTAGTGGTCCCTATCAAATCGCTGGCATCACAGGACATACTTCATTTATCACTTTCATTGATGATTATTCTCGTTACATGTACTTGTATCTTATAAAGGAAAAGTCTGAATCTCTTACAACTTTTAAAGATTATAAAGCTGAAGTTGAAAAACAATTAGATCGTCAGATTAAAGTTGTGAGATCAGACAGAGGCGGTGAATATTATGGAAGACATACTGATGTGGGTCAAGCTCCTGGTCCATTTTATGAGTTTTGTAAGGGCCAGGGGATTGTGAACCAATACACCATGCCTGGTACACCTCAGCAGAATGGTGTCGCTGAACGAAGAAATCGTACCCTTATGAACATGGTGCGCAGTATGTTAGCCAACACTAATTTACCATTATTCCTCTGGACTGAAGCGTTAAAAGCAGCTGTTCATATACTCAATAGAGTTCCTTCTAAGTCTGTCCCTAAAACTCCTTATGAACTTTGGACAGGAAGGAAACCGAGTCTTAAATATATGAAAGTATGGGGCTGTATTGCTGAAGCAAAATTATATAATCCTTTCCTAAGGAAACTTGACCCTAAAACAGTTACCTGCTTCTTTATCGGGTATCCTGATCATTCAAAAGGTTATCGTTTCTATTGTCCTTCCCATGTCACCCGTATTGTTGAAACCAAGCGTGCCGCGTTCCTGGAGGATTTCAAGGTCAGTGGGAGCAGTACTAACCCTTATGAAGAATTGCAAGAAGTACAAGACGCGGGGGGGAGAGACTCGTCGCTTACCATTACTCCGTTTACTCCTCTTGTACCCCATGCAACTGCAACTGAAGCCACTGCACAAACTCCATCTCCACAACCAGAATCCATCATGCCTCATAACGAAGGCACATCAAACGCTCAAAACCAAGACAACGCTCAACCCGAAAATCAGCTCAGGAGGTCATCTAGGCAAAAACGGCCTACTAATTGGGATGATTATATTACCTACCTGACTGAAATGGATGCTGGAAAGCTCAATGATCCTATCTCTTATAATGAAGCCATTAGCAGTGATCAGTCTTCTGAATGGAACAAAGCAATGATTGATGAGCTTGAATCCATGAAGAAAAATGACGTTTGGGATTTGGTAGAATTACCCAACGGTGTCAAACCTGTAGGTTGTAAATGGGTGTTCAAAACAAAACTGGATCCGAATGGGAACGTTGAACGCTATAAAGCGAGATTGGTTGCAAAGGGCTACACTCAGAAAGAGGGAATTGATTATCAAGAGACGTTTTCACCTGTCTCTCGTAAAGATTCATTAAGGATCGTTATGGCCCTAGTAGCTCATTTTGATTTAGAGCTGCATCAGATGGACGTCAAAACTGCTTTCCTTAACGGAGACTTAGACGAAGATGTTTACATGAAACAACCTGAAGGCTTTAAACCTGAAGGTCAGGAGCATCTAGTCTGTAAGTTGAAGAAATCCATTTATGGGTTAAAACAAGCATCACGTCAATGGTATCTCAAGTTTGATGAAGTCATGAAGAGGCAAGGTTTTATGAAGAATCAAGTGGATCAATGCACCTACCTCAAGATGAGTGGGAGTAACTTTACTATACTTGTCCTTTACGTAGATGACATTCTATTGGCAAGTAATAGTTTAGACATGTTGCATGAGTCGAAGCGGTTACTCTCGCATAACTTCGACATGAAGGATCTCGGAGATGCTTCTTACGTCATTGGCATCGAAATTTACCGAGATAGACACAAAGGGATCTTAGGATTGTCTCAAAAGACTTACATAGATCGTGTCCTTACACGTTACAACATGCAACAGTGCAAACCCTCCGTCGCTCCAGTAGTTAAGGGAGATGTTTTCGGTTCATTCCAGTGTCCGACAACAGAGGTTGAAAAGGAGCAAATGAGCCAGATACCTTACGCGTCAGTAGTCGGGAGCCTGATGTATGCTCAAGTCTGTACTCGCCCAGATATCGCTTATATTGCTGGAATGCTAGGCCGTTATCAGACTAATCCTGGCCTAGATCACTGGAAAGCAGCTAAGAAGGTCCTCAGATATCTGCAAGGGACGAAAGACTATAAACTGACTTATAGAAGAAGTGATCACTTAGAAGTGGTAGGTTATTCTGATTCTGACTTTGCCAAATGCAAAGATGACAAGAAATCCACTTCGGGCTACATCTTTATGTTAGCAGGCGGACCTATCTCATGGAAGAGTCATAAACAACAGTTAACTACAACTTCCACAATGATGGCAGAATACATTGCTGTTTACAACGCAACCTGTCATGGAATGTTGCTTAGAAATCTGATCACTGGACTCAAAATTGTTAATTCCATTTCTAGACCATTGAAGCTTTACTGTGATAACTCAGCTGCCGTTAGTTTCTCGAACAGTAACAGTTCGACTGGAGCTGGTTTATATCTCGATACAAAGTACTTGTTCGTACGTGAACGTGTTGAGGAAAATAATCTTTGTATAGAGTATATTAGTACTAAAGATATGCTAGCGGATCCGATGACTAAAGGTCTCCCACCTAAAGTTTTCGAAGAACATGTATCGAATATGGGACTCACTAAAGACCTTGTTTAATGGCATATTGTACTAGCTTATGTTTTAATTAATAAAATTTCCTCAGTTTGATTTTGTATGTCTCTAACATATGTTCTGCCGGTGTAATGACATATAGACAAATATAAATACAAATCAGACGCTAAAGGGCTTATACATATTTTGATCGTAACTATTAGGTTTTAAATTGAGGCTATAGTATGACTAATGGGGGTCCTGAGTCGAATGATGATTCAACGGCTGTATTTCTCTGCTATAGTTCTTGGTTTAAAGCTAAAATGAGTGTTAACTCCTGGCCAGGCTTACCTAATACTCATGATAAATGATTACTTGGCTAAGTGGGAGAATGTGAGATTAAATATATAAAATGTAATATTTAATCTTGTAGCCTATATAATCATTTATATTATATTAGATCAAAATATATTTATTAACCTATTAATAATTAGTTGGTAATTGTTGATGGACCATATTACCCTTATTAACTAATTGGGTTTCCTCTTGGGTGTATAAATAAGGGGCTTATTAGAGAGTTATAGGGTTACACACATTACACAATCACAACCCTCATAACATCAAGAAATCGGCTCTCTCCCCAAAAACCGAAATCACCCTACTTTCGGTTTCATCACCATCATAACTTACACCCTAAGGAGGAACCAGATCATCCTGACAATCATGTCGAACTCAGTGTCTGCATCTCTGACTGGATTCTCTGCTGGCCTGTCTGCTGTAACAGGTATTATTCATGTTTTCCATTACATTTAAACAGAACTGATACAACACAGGAATCCAGTGCGTTTAAAAAAATGGAAAGAAATTAGTGAGAACCTTATAGAATTTAAAAAAAATAGTGAGAATTAAAGAGAATTTACCAAAAGGAACCGATTAGAATAAAATTTTGGATTCAACACTGTGTGATTGTATGATCCCCACCATTTCAGACTAAGTTAATCTGGTGGAACATGCATGCGTCAAACTCCCACAACAAGGGTGGTCCGTTGAAAGGTGGTCCTCTCAGTGGACTTGGGTAGCGGACAGATTGATGGAGATGCTCTTATCTCAACCGTATGAATATAACTTCTCTAAAGTGTTTACTTACTTGAATCTGTGTGTTTACTACTCAAACAAACTGAAACTCGTATCTGTATTTCAAAATGAAATTTGTCTTATGTCGACCGTATGAATATAACTTCTCAAATCAAGCTAAAACAAACTGAACTTGAATCCGTGTGTTTACTACTCAAATCAAACTCAAACAAACTGAAACTCGAATCTATATTTCAAAATGAAATTTGTCTTTTTATAGTCAGATTAGAGACCTTTTTGAAGTAGGAATTCGGTGTTCAAATCGGAAGTTATAAGTTTGTGAGTTGTGAAATGAACCATCCAGGATATGAATTTGTATATAAAAATATAGCATTTAAACAACTTGAGTTACAAGTTTATATTTTTTTTTTTTGTTCTAGTTTGGTTTCCGTGAATTAACCGAATTGGAACCAATTTCAAATTCTGAATTAAAATTGGTGAATTTTTTATTACTTTTTACATTTTAAATTAATTCTAAATTAGGGGAAACTGATTTGTATAACCCGAAAAATGATTCAAAATAATTCGAAAATTGATTCGATGATCATCTAGGGTGCGCTGAAATAAAGAATGGTTAGCAACATGGTATTGTTTGTTCCCCACCATATTTGACATTTATGTATTCAATTCCTATACCCTAGGGGGCGTTTGGTTCGCGAAATGTTTTGTAATTGGAATTGAGTTTGTATAGTAATTAGAATTCAAAGGAATTGGTTTTGGAATTTAAACATTCCAGTTGGAATTGAAATCTCAATTCCATTTTTTGTTATGTTTGGTTGTCAAATGAATTGGAATGCATAACCCCGGCACCTACAACCCCTGTTCGGGTCGAAACGGTACGAGTGGAAACAGTACGGGTCGAAATCTTCGCGTCAAAACGGTTCGATTCGAAATAGTTCGCGTCGAAATGGTATGGGTCGAAACGGTTCGATTCGAAACGGTACGGTCGAAACGGTTCGCGTCGAAACGGTTCGATTCGAAACAGTACGGGTCGAAATGGTTCGCATCAAAACGGTTCGATTTGAAACGGTTCGCGCCGAAACGGTTTAGGTCGAAACGATACGAGTTGAAACCATGCGGGTCGAAACCGTTCGGGTCGAAACGGTCAAAGATTCCAATGAATTTACTTTAATTCCTTCATATACAGGAAGGGTTTTGAATTCTTTTAGGTAGCGTTCGTTTCATGGAATGGAATGGAATGGAATTAGGAAGTTTTTCTTTGTAAAATTGATCTTGGTTGGGGGAGGGAGGAATTTGAAATCCCATGAATTTCTTTAATCAATGAAATTTGTGACTATTTCAACATTCCTTAGAAATCCTTCACTCTAATGAAGGAATGGAATGGAATGTTGAAATAGTCACAAATTTCATTGATTAAAGAAATTCATGGGATTTCAAATTCCTCTCTCTCCCAACCAAGATCAATTTTACAAAGAAAAACTTCCTAATTCCATTCCATTCCATTCCATGAAACGAACGCTACCTTAGTTCAAGAGATTTGAAGGATTTCATGATCAATTCCAATTTCATTGTCAACCAACACATGAAGATTTTAGATTCAAATATGTGAACCAAACATCTTAAGATATGGAATTCAGATTTCAATTCCTTTAAATTTCATTGAATTCCTACGAACCAAACTCCACCTAGGTTCTATATGTATGTACCAAGTAAAAATTTGATACATCGAGCCAGTCCCGAGTAGAAATAGACACTTTGATAAAGAAGTTTGGTGTATATTAATTTACATTGATTGGATGAATTTCTTTCTCTCTTTCTTTTTTTTCTTTTTCTTTTTCTTTTTGTGTACGATTGTCACTTAATTTTTAATATTGATATTTACAATCACTCAACTCTTTAAACAATTTGTAATGAAGTCATGTGTTGTATAAACTAAAATTGATTTACGTTTTAAGTTGGTTTATGTTTTGAAATAAATTTTATTTAAAAACGAGTCGGCTCAGATATAATATGTTTTCATTAGACGGTATAAATTTGAGTTACTTTACGTTTCGATGTCGCCGCAATGCGCCGTACCATTTTTTAACTTAAAAGACATAATTTCTTACGTGCTTATTTTTATGTACGCGTCGTTATAAATTCAAGTCGGTACACGTTTTGAAGTAAATTTCATTCGCAAATAAATCGGGTCAAATATAATATGTTTTCGTGCTTATTTTTATTTATGTTTTCAGTTGTTTTACGTTTTAACGTAAGTTTTATTAGGAAACGAGTCATGTCAAATATGATACGTTTTCATTAGAGTGTATAAATTCAAGTTACTTTATGTTTTTACGGGAAATTTACTACTTCCATACATTCAAATGCTCTTTTTCTAAAACCATTTTAAATCTATATTTATTTGTTCATTATAAGTTTGTAACATTATTTTGGATTAACTTAATATAATTCCCATTATATTATTATTATTATTATTATTATTATTATAAAAATAAAATAGTTCATATTTTAAACATGCATCCAGAAGGTTTTATTTTTCATTTTTCCTATATTTATTTACTTTAGCTATATGTGTATGTATAGTGATTTCATTATACTTATTCACAGATTGTATTTTTCAGATCAGCCCAAATTCGGATTCAAATTTGAATCTTGAAGAGGTATGGTCCTAAATCACGTATGGACACGTGTCAATGGAACCACACCGTTCTAAGCTTGCGACCTCGCCATGCAAAAGCATCCAGAAGGTTCTGGAAGGAAACACCTGGTGATAAAAAGATTCTCTCAATAGACAGAAAGGACGACATGTGGCACAAATGGCGAGACGCCAGTGCCAATCGCAAGATCTTCATGGGACAGACCGACAACCGGTACAAAAGGACGCAAGATCTTCACCTCCAGGCCTGATCGCATCAGAGGGGACATAATGGATATTCCTCCTGGTCGGACAGCTGGCGAGCAACGACTAGCTGGCAGACCTCCCCCTTCACAATTCTCCGTCTATAAGTAGAAGACTCAACCTCCAAATTTAAGGATTCGATTTCTCACTCTCTCACTCTATACACACACTTATCCTCAAAGCGATTTCTTATTCTCACGCCGGATGGTGGTTACAAGGAGAGCCCCCATCTTTTACTCCTTGAAACGAGTCACCGGTGTTGTTCGTTTTGCAGGAAACTTTGGAGGAGTCAGTTATTCGTCGAGTGAAGAAAGGAGGTTGAACCATCTTATACGAGACGGCCCGGCTAAATAGTTCTGTGATATTTAGTGTTTTTTCATTGACGCCCACCACATTTTTTTATCACAAATCATCAATATGATTAAAACTAAGGACAATACAACTTCTACAATTGATATTATCTAACATTCATGTTCAATTTCATAAAACATTTACGGATTGCACATAACCCACTTCATCAACATTCACCAAAACATAAACTTTAACTTACTTGGTGATAAGAACACTTAGATGATCATAAATCTCGATCCATGCATACAAACAAGCTTAAATTCCCTTTTAATCTTAATGATTTTGTTATGTTAGAGGGTTTCCCTTCTCCCTCTATTGTTTCTGTCGACACCAACACACAGTGTGTTTGGGTTTTTGCTTTATTTTTATAAAAACTCTTTCAGTTTGTACAACTTTGGTCCCTCTAATATGGATATTGTGTTGTAAGGTTAAAAATCTATCCTTGTTTAATTAAGTAAATAACTAGGTTAAATAACCTAGTTATTTTTATTTCCTGCTATAACATGGAAAACATGTTAGCGAATATAAAGATTCGGATTTTGGGGCGTTACAGTTTTTCACCATTAGTAGCAAAATACACTTGAAAAACTGTAACACCTTGAAAATTTGTGTCCAATAAAGTATAAACACGTGTCATAAGCTCTGAACGTGAGAAAGAATACTTTGGAGGGACTAAAGTTGACAAACGGGGAAACTATGTGAATATAAGGGTCCAAAGTGTCAACAATGGATAAATATATTCTAAAATAGCCCTACATAATGTTTATACCTCCCAACGAATAAATCATGGATCATACGAAGCTAAAAATGAAAGAAAGTGAGGAATTACAACCTACAGGGGCTAAAAGTGTCAACATGTGCAAAGTATACCTCTGAGTGACCTTTTGGCAGACCCGAAGCTTTGTAACGGTAAAATATACTCACTAGATTATGTGGTTAAAATTTCATAAAGTTTCGTCATCGTATGAGAAAGTTATGATCAAATTCGTGTTCGAGGGGTTAAAAGCGTCAACATTGAATTCTATGGCCTTATGAGTGGTTACAAGTTTGGTCAAGGACTTAACCAAGTTAGTAAAGTCCCAAGGCCCTTAAAAATAAGGTTAAGAGGTCAAAAATGCAATTTAAGGACTTAAAACCACGTTACAAAGGACCAGGGACTGAAAGTGCAAAGTTTGAAAACTTGTTTACTGATCAGACAGGTCAGGCGGCCCGCATGAGAATCCCTGGTAACCCCAGGCGGGCCGCATCAGACTCCCAGTAACAGAATTCCATGCACAACTGCCAGTCAGACCTGTTAACCGACTTTGTGGCCTGTAAACTGATACCAGGGGCTGAACAAATGGGTTTTCATGCACTAGGGACAGTTGTGATGATCAAGGAGCATGCATAGGCTCTTGTGGCATCATCTTATGAGATCAAGAATGCTATATAAAGAGATGAATGTTGTGAACATTTGGGCATTCATTTGCAAAGTTCACAAATATACTCTCTGGAGCTCTCTGGTCAGCAAGCACTCATCCTTAGGCTCTCTAATCTCAATTAGGACTCTTGTAAGTGTCCTTAACCCTTCCTAATTCGTTTTAGCTTAGTTAATTAGCTAAAAGTCAAACCGTCGTAATTAAGGTTTGACTTCGTGATTAATTAAAATGTGCTCTGTCAAATCATGAATTAAAAGTACCTTTAAGTAGGTAATTATGTGGGTAACAAACCCTTAAAAGGGTATTTCCAGATTCCCACTCTAACTATGTTAATTGTCGAGTCAAAGCTTATTATAAAAAGTCAACAGAAAGGTTATTTGCGAATTAATACATAATTAGCAATGTAGGATGCATGCAACCTGTTTAATCATTAAAATGACTTGGTAATTAATGTAAGAACATGTTCCAACATGTTCAACTCGACAATTTTCAGTTTAGGCTCGGTTTGGAACCGAAAGTCGCAAAGTTTGACTTCTGCTTTGACTTTCAGTTCTGACCCGTTTAAGCCAAGATTAGGATTTCTTTAGAGCTTCTTTTGAACCTATTTACATGTTAGTATAACTCTCTGAGATTATACAACTTGGTTCATGAGATATCCTTTTCACATGCATGTTTCCGTTAATCGCTTATATGTTGACCATTATGCCCATTTGACTTTAAAACGTGATTTTTGAAAATGTAAAAGGGTAGGCACTTTAGCTACTGAATTATAAACTTGCAGCCAAAATTTGATGTCAGTTTGAGGTCTAGATTAAAAGTTATGCTCAATAGCGTAATTAAGAGCTTCTTTACTAATTAAATGGCGTAAATTACGTATAGCCTATCAAAACCCAAATTTTTATACCAAACTTTTTACCCACTGTTATAAAATAATATTTTGGGATTTTTGGAGATTTTTATTTATTTTTAGGCTGAGCATAACTTAGGGTTCTAAGATTTATTCGGTTTATGCCGGTTTTGCCCTTTTTAGCCATAAAATGAGTTTTACAAATCCTTTTGACCTCAAACCAATTTCTACTGATTTGTTATGATAAATAAATTATTTTGAGCTTTCTGGAATATTAAAAATATCAGCTTTTTA
The DNA here is from genome assembly GCF_002127325.2 of Helianthus annuus. Taxonomy (NCBI): domain Eukaryota; kingdom Viridiplantae; phylum Streptophyta; class Magnoliopsida; order Asterales; family Asteraceae; genus Helianthus; species Helianthus annuus. The sequence goes on along the minus strand of NC_035441.2, from coordinate 118,318,866 downwards.
CAGAAAACCCGGAAATGGCTCCAAATCGCCTTTTTAGGCATTTTTAACACATAAGTGTGCACTAGAACCTTATTAAGCTTAAGGGGTTGAACCTACTGATGTAATTAGTATATTTTTATATTTTAAACAGTAGGCAAATGTTTTGAACTCAGAATTCCAGAATTGACCTTTTAGGCACATGTGAAATTACCAAAATGCCCCTACGGTGCATAGTAAGGTTAAAGATAATAAGTTTCACATAAATTTGATACCCTACTGTTATAACTTAGTAAATTAAATATATTTACTAATTAAATCAGACCTGTAACTCAGGTTATCATTTTAACCCTTTTACACCTTATAAAATGACCAAAACGCCCTTTTGAGGCATAGTTTTGGTTTATAATCATTTGGGTCATAATGGAAGGTATCATTCTGATATCACAACATATTTTAAGCCTATTGACTTCAGAAACTTGTATTTGACTCTTATGGTTACTCGTTACGCATTATACGCGTTCGGATCGGCTTTTGTGACTAGTTTGGCCATTTTAGCCGAAACGGGTCAAACCATATCTTTTTGGTCTCAAAATCCAGAATGTGATTATGTTACCCATATAAAACAAGTGTGCAAGCTTGTTGGGACAAAACTACATTCTAAAACGGTCTTCGCCTTATTGTGCGTTTAAAACCGTAATCTTTATATAAAACTAACCGGTCTAAGCTTAAGACCCGTTAGGATTCTAATAGGTTATTAAAACCTTAATTTCCAGATCTAGGAGCCCAGTAAAAGATACGTGCACTCGTTATATTTGGTTTATACTTTGCTCAGGTAAATACGTTTAACTTATTTTCCCTATACGGGCTTGGGGTACGGTATATAAAATACCGCTTGGTCGGGGAATTGACCTTAACCGGACTTGGTTATGTGCAGTCAAATTAACCCGTTTGAAAATGCTGTTTTGTTTGTTTAACGCCTTTGGGGGCTTAATGACCATGTCCCGGATATCCTTGGCATCATTCAAAGAATGGCCACGACCTTAGCACTCGGGTGTAGGCGTACACCCATAGTGTTGTACAACATGTATAATCGTCGGTACGAGAGAAGTCTCGCGGTGAAATTATATTAAGTGGTGTGTCTATTAATCTTTAACCCGACATGACCCGGGCTACCGAACGCAGAACGAACATGTAATTCTTTTACAAGATTATTAAGCAAATAATTATCCCAAGTTATAAAAAGTTTTATGCCACGGGCATTTAAATCAATTTTAAACATTTTCAAAATGAGTCAGTTGAATTGTATTTACCAGTGTAAACTGACGTATTTTCCAAAAAGACTAAGTGCAGGTACTACGCGTAATAGGCTGGTCACTCCTTAAGCATCCATAGAAGTCTCACAAGCTTAGGATGCATGAAGTCTGTTGAAATGAAGTTTCCTTTTAATTTGATTCTTCCTGTGGATTCTATTTCGACATTTTGTGATACTCGAATATTACAATAAATTAAGTTGAAATGAATCTATCTTTGCTTCCGCTGTGCATTATAATTTGTGTTGTTTGACTATGATGATATCAACTACGTCACGTTAATCCCCCACCGGTGACACGTGGAAATTAGGGGTGTGACAGGTTGGTATCAGAGCCAACACTGAGTGAATTAAACACTAGCCTTTTTGTGTTTAGTCTCAGTGCACGAATTGCAAATTCTTCGAGTTCCGAGTTTAGACAAAGAACATAGGACAAATTCTGTTTTGTTTTATTTTTGGGTCTTATTATTATATGTTGTTGTTGTTATCTAAAACTTGTATGTAGGTCAACATGCCACTAAGATTTCTTCGCGGTCGAGGCAAAGGACCAGTCACGGGTCACGATCACGAAGTCGGGCCTTCGCACCGGCGTACCCCATCCATTACCATGAGCACTAGTCCACAAGAGCCGTGGAGGCTCTATGTTGAACCCGGGAGACGGTCAGTTTCCCTCAGCTCTTCACCCTCTTACCAGCATTCCTTTGGGCCTCAATCGGAAAATGAGCCCAACGAGCAACCACCCTCTTTCATACCTTTGCAGAGATCCAACTCTCACCACTCCTTTGGTGACCCAACCCCAACCTTCCAGAGCCGGTTCAACCCGGCTAATATCTTTCCAGAACTCGTGGGTCATAACCCACTAGGGCCTGAGGATCATTTCCCAGGTGACCACGCTGATGACATGGATGAAGACACGGACCCCGTGGAGCCCGCGTCTGGAACACCCAACCACCCGATAGAGATCTCTGACGGGTCATCTTTTCACGGATCGCCTTATCGCGGTCCAGACAGCTACGAGGAGAGGTTCTGGAACATCGACTGGTATTTTACCCCCTCACACATCATAGTCACTAAGTAATTCCATCCAGCATATTCGCAGCAGCAGCAGCAGCAACAGCAATAGGATCCTTCTCAGGATTCTCGTTTTGTGGCAGTCACTCCGCCACCACCACCACCAGTGGAACAGCAGCCGCCTCCGGAGCCACCGAGGCGGAGGAGGTCAAACGCACGGATGTCCGTGCGAGGGGGTGTCCGCATCAGCACTCCCCAACCATCAAGTGGCAGCCATTATCCGCCACTCCAGGAGGAAGAAGAAGAACCACAGATGGGGGTTCCATCAAACCCCATTCCAGATGTTAACTCAGTGCCTGGGGCGCCTCCGTTGGGTTTTGACAACCCAATCCCTGCTTATGCCGGTTCCGCGGCATACAACCCATTTGAAATGCCGGGCCACAACAGCTTTAACTATGCCAACGTGGACCCATATCAGGAGGCTTGGGATTACAACGCTCGACACCCTGAAGGGCCCTATGGTGGTCCTTGGACTACCGGGTACCCTCCATATGTGTACCAGCATCCACCTATGTATCAACCGCCGCAGCAGCAGCTTATCCCGCCGAAGCGTCAGCAGGAGGTTCTTGATACGTTGAACCAGGTCGAACGAGAAGTTCGAGAAGACCGCAGAGAGCGGCAAGACTTCTTCAAGGGTCTGTCGGACTTGCTAAAGGGGAAGTCCAAGGGGAGGGGTCACTCAAGAACTTGTTGTTTGTTGCTTAGTTGTAGTCAGTCCCTGCGTGGACTTGTTGTTTCTGTATTCAGCTCCTGCGCGAGCTTGTCTTTTTGTATTCTGCCCCTGCGTGGGTATGTCTTTCAGTTGACCCCTGCGTGGGTTAGTTGTTTGTTAGTGTATTTATTTGTTTGTTGTATTTCGCCCCTGCGTGGGCATGTTGTTTGTAGAAGTCCCGTTTAGGGCAAGTATTGTACTGTTGAATCTTTATTAGTGAAATGTTGCATTTAAATTTTCATGATTATTGTTATAAATAAGTATATGAATAAACTTAAAATAAAAAGGTAAAAATGAAAACAACATTTCCTAAATTAAAGAAGACCTACCATTAATATAAAATGGCAAAATCTAAAAAGTGACAAGACTTAGCCACATGTCATTTTAGGACAAGGCCAAGATGGTATCTCCATAATTAGATTCAGGTCCATAATTAACGTCTCAACTTAGGATTGATCTGCGTTATAAAGAGAATCTAAGGGGTAAAGCCTAGCCACGTGTCGTCGCAGACATGGCCAAGATGGTAGAACCTGTCTAGAAGATTCCAAATTCTGTTAACATCTGTAGATATGTTAACATACTGGGCAAATTGTGACACAGTAAAAGTCACATAAGCTATTATTGAAAATTGGGTTAATTTAAAAATTCCCTGTAAGTAAATATCCATTCCTTGGGAATGAAGTACCTACGGGTAATAATTAATGTCCTAGGGACTAAGAGACAGTTAGAGTCTGCAACTCACTGTCTGAAGGGGAAATGAACTGTGCTTCAAACCCTAATACCTCGATTATGTGAAAATCCTGGTTATAAATTAAAACTTGTTTGCATAACTAGGCCTTTAGGTGCCAACATTAAAGTTATAATATAGGATTATAATAAAGGTCCTGCATAAATAACTAATTAACAAATTAACCAGTAATGGCTATTAAAAACCATGGTTAATAAAATATATAAAATATATAAAATACTGTAACTAGCTGTTAAATAAAATCTTGCCCATTATTGTTTATATGTAGCAATTGAAGCTACATGGCGGGGTCGGATGAAGTAAATAGTCGTCCGGTGGAAAACCACGATAACGCAAAGATACAGTTAACTGGCGCAGAGTTGAAAGCGCTGGTAGATGATGCGGTTACAATGGCATTAGAAGGACAGTACAGTGAGTACAGTGGGACCCATAGTAGGACCTTGTCTACACCGCATATCAAAACCAAGACTCATTCGGAGTCTCACAGCAAGCCACCTTCTGTCCAACCCAAGTCTAAAAAGGAAGAATCTAAGAAGGATGACGATAGACATTCTTCGAATGAAAATGATAATCATTCTAAGAAGATCGTGCTTTATGATGCCCCACGTGCCAAGGGTTGCACATACAAATACTTTGTGTCTTGTAAACCCCGGGATTTCACTGGGGAGAAGGGGGCAATGGACTGTATGACTTGGCTTGATGAGATGGAGACAGTAGTGGATATAAGTGGCTGTGCTGAAAGAGATATTGTGAAGTTTGTGACGCAATCTTTCAAAGGTGATGCCCTACAATGGTGGAAGTCGCTGATTCAAGCCACCGGGAAGATACCTCTATACAACATGTCTTGGGAACAATTTGTTGCCCTGATCAAGGAGAATTACTGTCCCCAACACGAGGTTGAAAGGATAGAATCTGATTTTCTGTCCTTAGTCATGAGGAACATGGACTGCCAGGCGTACCTCACAACCTTCAATACCTTGTCAAGGCTAGTTCCCTATCTTGTAACACCTGAACCGAAGAGGATAGCCCGTTTCATTGGGGGTCTGGCCCCAGAAATTAAAGCGAGCGTCAAGGCCTCTCGGCCCACTACGTTTCGATCAGTAGCTGAGATATCTCTGTCCCTTACGCAAGACGCAGTTAGACAGAGATCCCTGAGAGCTGCAGATGCCGGAAAACGAAAACGCGAAGAGCATGGTTCGCGACGCTCAGATAAGAAGCGTAAGGGCAATGACGACCACAAGAAAGGGTCGGGATCCAGGAAGGGGGATCAACAGTCAGGTGAAAAACCCAGGTGCAAAGTTTGTAAGAAGCACCATTTCGGGAAATGCAGGCAGGAGCATAGATCCCAATCTCAGCAGAAATTATGTGGGATTTGCAAGTCCCCGGATCATAAGGCATTAGATTGCAAGAAACTTAAGGATGCCACCTGCTACAATTGTAATGAGAAGGGACATATTAGACCCAACTGCCCGAAGCTTGCCAAGAAAACAGAAGAGGGAAAGAAGACTAATGCAAGGGTCTTCCGCATGGATGCAAAGGAAGCTATTCAGGATGATAATGTCATAACAGGTACTTTTCTCATTAATGATATCTACGCAAGGGTATTGTTTGACTCTGGGGCGGATAGATCCTTTGTAGATAATAAGTTCTGTGAACTGTTGAAATTACCTGTTAAAGTTTTAAGTATGAAATATGAAGTGGAATTAGCTGATGGAACAATAGAAACAGTTTCGACTGTATTAGATGGATGTGTCCTATCCATTAGGAACCACTCTTTTCCTTTATCCTTGTTACCCTTTAAGCTAGCAGGCTTTGATGTAGTAATAGGAATGGATTAGTTATCGCGTAACCAAGCCCAGATAATGTGCAACAAGAAGCAGGTAGTAATCAAGACTAGGGATGAGCATATGCCACCGAATACCGATCCCATACCGATCCTGTACCGATCCCGATCCCGATCGGTATCCCGATCAGTATCCACTTTTTGGCGTTTTCGGTATCGGTACGGTACGGTATCGGTATTATACCGATACCGACCCTCAAAATACGGTATAATACCGATACCGTACCATCCGATACCTAACCGACATGTTTCGGTATCGGTATCGGTACCTAGTTTGGGTGAAATTCGGGATCGGTATTAGGCGGTATCGGTATCGGTTCGGTATCGGATACCGATATGCTCATCCCTAATCAAGACCCCATCTGGTGAGCCACTCACTATTCAGGGAGATACTCAACACGGAATACCAGAGCATATGGCCATGCTTAAGGCATCCGGATGCACGAGTAAGGGTTGTGTCATTTATATGGCACAAGTAACCATTGACGAGAAGAAGCCCAGGATCGAAGACATACCGGTCATCTCTGACTATCCCGAGGTTTTTCCAGAGGAACTACCTGGTTTGCCACCAGATAGACAGGTGGAATTTAGGATTGACATCATCCCCGGAGCTGCACCAGTGGCCAGAGCACCATATAGATTAGCACCAACGGAGATGAAGGAATTAAGGACACAGCTAGATGATTTACAAGCTAAAGGTTTCATTAGACCTAGTTCATCTCCATGGGGAGCGCCAATTCTGTTTGTCAAGAAGAAGGATGGATCAATGCGTCTATGCATTGATTACCGTGAGCTAAACAAGGTTACTATCAAGAATAGATATCCTTTGCCTAGAATCGATGATCTATTCGACCAGCTTCAGGGAGCGAGTTACTTTTCTAAGATAGATCTCAGGTCAGGCTATCATCAACTGAAAGTCAAGGAGGAGGACGTACATAAGATCGCGTTTAGGACTCGTTATGGTCATTACGAGTTCCTAGTGATGCCTTTTGGGCTCACTAACGCACCTGCCGCATTCATGGATCTCATGAATCGCGTATGCAAGCCTTATCTGGATAAATTTGTCATCGTCTTCATCGACGACATCCTCATCTATTCAAAGAACCAAGCTGACCATGAGAAACATCTTCGGTGCATTCTTAAGCTGCTCCATCAAGAGAAGCTCTATGCCAAGTTTTCAAAGTGTGAATTTTGGCTTCGCGAAGTCCAGTTCCTTGGACATGTTGTGAGTGAACGTGGAATTCAAGTGGATCCCGCAAAGATAGAAGCTATTATGAACTGGCAGAAGCCAAAGACACCTTCAGAGATTCGTAGCTTCCTAGGTTTGGCTGGGTACTATAGGCGTTTTATTGAAAACTTCTCAAGGATTGCTGCACCCTTAACGTCGTTAACACGTAAGAACATTAAGTTTAATTGGGGGCCCAAGCAGCAAGAATCTTTTGATATCTTGAAGCAGAAGTTAAGTAACGCACCAGTGCTGACTCTACCTGAAGGCATTGAAGAATTTGTGGTGTATTGTGATGCATCACACACCGGAATGGGTTGTGTGTTAATGCAAAAAGGGAAGGTCATAGCCTATGCTTCACGTCAATTAAAGGTGCACGAAAAGAATTACACCACCCATGACTTGGAATTGGGTGCCGTTGTATTTGCACTTAAGCTTTGGAGGCATTACCTGTATGGGACGAAGTGTGTGATCTATTCCGACCAAAAGAGCCTTCAACACTTGTTCAATCAGAAGGATTTGAACATGAGGCAGCGACGATGGATGGAAACCTTGAACGATTATGATTGTGAAATAAGATACCATCCAGGCAAGGCCAATGTAGTCGCAGATGCTTTGAGCAGGAAGGAAAGAGTGAAGCCGATAAGGATCAATGCCAAGAGCATTGAAATTAAGAGCAGTTTGAATGAAAGGTTATTAGCTGCACAGAAGGAAGCTGTGTTGGAAGCTAACTATCCTGAGGAGAAATTAGGAGTAACTGAAGAACAGTTGTCCTACGACAAAGACGGAATGTTGAGGCTAAATGGACGAATATGGGTTCCTGTATATGGAGGACTTCGTGATATTATCCTCAAGGAAGCCCACAGTTCCAAGTATTCCGTCCATCCTGGAGCTGATAAGATGTACCAGGATTTAAAGGCAAATTATTGGTGGATAGGCTTGAAAAAGTCTATAGCTGCTTATGTAGCTAAATGCTTGACGTGTGCTAAAGTCAAAGCTGAACATCAGAAGCCGTCAGGTTTGCTGCAACAGCCTGAAATTCCCACTTGGAAATGGGAAATGGTGACGATGGATTTCATCACCAAATTGCCTAAGACGCCGAAGGGAAATGATACTATATGGGTCATAGTTGATAGACTGACTAAGTCAGCACACTTCCTGCCCATTAAAGAAACCTTCAGCTCTGACATGCTAGCCCAACTGTACGTGGATAAAATTGTGGCCTTGCATGGCGTGCCAGTATCTATTATCTCAGATCGGGATACTGGATACACATCTCATTTCTGGAAGAGTTTCCAACAGTCTCTGGGCACTCAATTGAATTTCAGTACGGCTTACCATCCTCAGACGGATGGGCAGAGTGAGCGTACTATTCAAACGTTGGAAGACATGTTGCGTGCATGTGTGATTGATCTAGGAGGTAGTTGGGACAGGCATTTACCGTTGGTCGAATTCTCCTACAATAATAGCTACCATACTAGCATTAAGGCTGCGCCTTTTGAGGCACTATATGGTAGAAAGTGCAGAACGCCCATTTGCTAGGCAGAAGTGGGAGATACGCAATTATCAGGTCCTGACTTAGTCTTCGAGACAACGGACAAGATTTTCCAAATTCGCGACCGCCTGAAAGCTGCTCGAGACAGGCAGAAGAGCTATGCGGATGAAAGGCGAAAACCTCTCAAGTTTGAGGTCGGCGATAAAGTTTTGCTCAAAGTATCACCTTGGAAAGGGGTGATGCGATTTGGCAAGAAAGGTAAGTTAAGCCCAAGGTATATAGGACCATTCGAAATCATCAAATGTGTAGGATCAGTGGCTTACAAGTTAAACTTACCTGAAGAGCTCGATGGTATTCATAATGTATTTCACGTCTGCAATCTGAAGAAATGTCTAGCCGATGAGTCGCTAGTCATACCACACACAGATGTGCATATAGACGAGAGCTTAAAATTTGTGGAAAAACCTGTGTCGATTGAGGATCGACAGGTAAAGAAGCTTCGGAGAAAGCTTGTGCCTATTGTCAAGGTGAAGTAGGACGCCCGCAGAGGTCCTGAATACACGTGGGAGCTAGAATCCTCAATGAAAGAGAAATACCCTCATCTGTTTCCTTAAATCTCGAGGACGAGATTTCTTTTAAGGGGGTTAGGATGTAACACCTTGAAAATTTGTGTCCAATAAAGTATAAACACGTGTCATAAGCTCTAAACGTGAGAAAGAATACTTTGGAGGGACTAAAGTTGACAAACGGGGAAACTATGTGAATATAAGGGTCCAAAGTGTCAACAATGGATAAATATATTCTAAATAGCCCTACATAATGTTTATACCTCCCAACGAATAAATCATGGATCATACGAAGCAAAAATGAAAGAAAGTGAGGAATTACAAACTACAGGGGCTAAAAGTGTCAACATGTGCAAAGTATACCTCTGAGTGACCTTTTGGCAGACCCGAAGCTTTGTAACGGTAAAATATACTCACTAGATTATGTGGTTAAAATTTCATAAAGTTTCGTCATCGTATGAGAAAGTTATGATCAAATTCGTGTTCGAGGGGTTAAAAGCGTCAACATTGAATTCTATGGCCTTATGAGTGGTTACAAGGTTGGTCAAGGACTTAACCAAGTTAGTAAAAGTCCCAAGGCCCTTAAAAATAAGGTTAAGAGGTCAAAAATGCAATTTAAGGACTTAAAACCACGTTACAAAGGACCAGGGACTGAAAGTGCAAAGTTTGAAAACTTGTTGACTGATCAGACAGGTCAGGCGGCCCGCGTGAGAATCCCTGGTAACCCCAAGCGGGCCGCATCAGACTCCCAGTAACAGAATTCCATGCACAACTGCCAGTCAGACCTGTTAACCGACTTTGTGGCCTGTAAACTGATACCAGGGGCTGAACAAATGGGTTTTCATGCACTAGGGACAGTTGTGATGATCAAGGAGCATGCATAGGCTCTTGTGGCATCATCTTATGAGATCAAGAATGCTATATAAAGAGATGAATGTTGTGAACATTTGGGCATTCATTTGCAAAGTTCACAAATATACTCTCTGGAGCTCTCTGGTCAGCAAGCACTCATCCTTAGGCTCTCTAATCTCAATTAGGACTCTTGTAAGTGTCCTTAACCCTTCCTAATTCGTTTTAGCTTAGTTAATTAGCTAAAAGTCAAACCGTCGTAATTAAGGTTTGACTTCGTGATTAATTAAAATGTGCTCTGTCAAATCACGAATTAAAAGTACCTTTAAGTAGGTAATTATGTGGGTAACAAACCCTTAAAAGGGTATTTCCAGATTCCCACTCTAACTATGTTAATTGTCGAGTCAAAGCTTATTATAAAAAGTCAACAGAAAGGTTATTTGCGAATTAATACATAATTAGCAATGTAGGATGCATGCAACCTGTTTAATCATTAAAATGACTTGGTAATTAATGTAAGAACATGTTCCAACATGTTTAACTCGACAATTTTCAGTTTAGGCTCGGTTTGGAACCGAAAGTCGCAAAGTTTGACTTCTGCTTTGACTTTCAGTTCTGACCCGTTTAAGCCAAGATTAGGATTTCCTTAGAGCTTCTTTTGAACCTATTTACATGTTAGTATAACTCTCTGAGATTATACAACTTGGTTCATGAGATATCCTTTTCACATGCATGTTTCCGTTAATCGCTTATATGTTGACCATTATGCCCATTTGACCTTAAAACGTGGTTTTTGAAAATGTAAAAGGGTAGGCACTTTAGCTACTGAATTATAAACTTGCACCCAAAATTTGAAGTCAGTTTGAGGTCTAGATTAAAAGTTATGCTCAATAGCGTAATTAAGAGCTTCTTTACTAATTAAATGGCGTAAATTACGTATAGCCTATCAAAACCCAAATTTTTATACCAAACTTTTTACCCACTGTTATAAAATAATATTTTGGGATTTTTGGAGATTTTTATTTATTTTTAGGCTGAGCATAACTTAGGGTTCTAAGATTTATTCGGTTTATGCCGGTTTTGCCCTTTTTAGCCATAAAATGAGTTTTACAAATCCTTTTGACCTCAAACCAATTTCTACTGATTTATTATGATAAATAAATTATTTTGAGCCTAAACTACATTCTAAAACGGTCTTCGCCTTATTGTGCGTTTAAAACCGTAATCTTTATATAAAACTAACCGGTCTAAGCTTAAGACCTGTTAGGATTCTAATAGGTTATTAAAACCTTAATTTCCAGATCTAGGAGCCCAGTAAAAGCTACGTGCACTCGTTATATTTGGTTTATACTTTGCTCAGGTAAATACGTTTAACTTATTTTCCCTATACGGGCTTGGGGTACGGTATATAAAATACCGCTTGGTCGGGGAATTGACCTTAACCGGACTTGGTTATGTGCAGTCAAATTAACCCGTTTGAAAATGCTGTTTTGTTTGTTTAACGCCTTTGGGGGCTTAATGACCATGTCCCGGATATCCTTGGCATCATTCAAAGAATGGCCACGACCTTAGCACTCGGGTGTAGGCGTACACCCGTAGTGTTGTACAACATGTATAATCATCGGTACGAGAGAAGTCTCGCGGCGGAATTATATTAAGTGGTGTGTCTATTAATCTTTAACCCGACATGACCCAGGCTACCGAACGCAGAACGAACATGTAATTCTTTTACAAGATTATTAAGCAAATAATTATCCCAAGTTATAAAAAGTTTTATGCCACGGGCATTTAAATCAATTTTAAACATTTTCAAAATGAGTCAGTTGAATTGTATTTACCAGTGTAAACTGACGTATTTTCCAAAAAGACTAAGTGCAGGTACTACGCGTAATAGGCTGGTCACTCCTTAAGCATCCATAGAAGTCTCGCAAGCTTAGGATGCATGAAGTCTGTTGAAATGAAGTTTCCTTTTTATTTGATTCTGCCTGTGGATTCTATTTCGACATTTTGTGATACTCGAATATTACAATAAATTAAGTTGAAATGAATCTATCTTTGCTTCCGCTGTGCATTATAATTTGTGTTGTTTGACTATAATGATATCAACTACGTCACGTTAATCCCCCACCGGGCCCACCGGTGACACGTGGAAATTAGGGATGTGACAAAAACATAGGTGAGTTGAGTTGAAACAGTTCTGTCAAGATTTGAACAAAAATTAAATGTGACTGAACGTCTTCAATGTATTTTACTCGGTTTAAATGTTTGATTACAGATTGAATTCTTTTTCAGCTTAAAATACTAGACTGTGCAAAAATAACTGATCGAGAAACAACTAATCTGAACCGCCTGATCCGTGGAACTACTGACCAGAAAAAACTGATTAGTGAACCATTCATGGCTAGAACAACTAATGAGTGCAAAGTACGCCACATTTCGCCCAGGCGCACGCTTGCGTTTGCGAGTTAAGGGGTAGCACCCTTCGCGAACCAATTGGTGTATGGCTCTAGGAAAAAAAATAAGAAAGAAGGGCTCACATATATAATCCACTCCGTGTTATTATCTCCATCTATGAGGCACAAGATTCTAAATTTTCACTCCTTTCCAACTTTTCTTTTTTTGCAGCTTTCACGGCTTTCATGTCTCAACTTCAAACATGAATATCTCGTTCATCTTAGATCTGATTTGAACGTGGTTTGGTTCGTTATGAAAAACTCACAGCATGGAACACAAACCTAGTAAAAAGTACTTATATATATTTACATAAAGTATAATATCAATATGTTTGTCCGGCGAAAATACACTTTCATACTTTGTGAAAAGAACTCTTTTTCACTAAATTTCCCAAACAATCTTTTCACTGCTGAAGTCGTTTCAAACTTGTAATTTTGAACGATGAAAACACACTTTGCAGGTTTCTTGCTTTACATCTCAATCAGTGTTCCATTTGTGATTATAAATTTATGATTTTGTGTGGTTTTGAACAACTTGGTATTGTTTTTTGATCATGATTTAGGGGATTAATATTCAATTTTAATAAAAAAAAAATGAAGGTGAGGTGGGTGTTTCTGATGGTAAGGATGGTGGTGAAGATGATATAATATGCATATCTGTCTATCTGGTCACACACTATAAACTACACACTTTTTTTATTAACAATAAAGTATAAAAATTTGTTCCAGTTACTAAATACAAAAACTCGTATGTTCATGTCTTGCATTCTAAAACATCAACATTAATTAAACATTAAAAAACCAAACAGTTAAAATATGGACCAAACAAAACAAGTGAAGTAATTGAAAAAGGTAAAGATTAGAGAATAGAAGTACATGCTAAGGGTGTTATAACAATAGGTGTTTATATAATATGATACAAGGGTTTTTTCCTTATATTTTATTTATATAAGTAATATTATCTTCGTTATCGTGATTTTAGGTGTAAACATGGCAAACAGTCATGAACCACATCTAAAGTCACATAGTAAATAAATCAGAAATTTTCATCAACTTCAAAGTGTTCTAAAACAATATGAACATATTGCCTCTCAATATTGGCAGATTTCTAAATCTTATTCGCAGAAAAAAAAAAGGAACTATTGATATTATTAAAAGATAAACCTAATACTTAACTTAAACTTAGAAGATCATCTTCTAAATAAAAAATCATTGCATAAATACTAGAACTACATTTTCCCAAATAGTAACATGGTACCTTATGGCCATAAGTCATTACTCAATTGATAAGGTTAAATTAAAATATAACTAATAACTAAATCCAGGATTAGGATCAAATACAAAAGATTCTAATTGTAAGAAGTGTAAGAAGGATTTATAGAGTGACAAGTGTCCAATAACCTAAAAACACCCACTACACAAAAAAACCCTACTAAAAAAAAAAAAAAACCTTAAACATCCACCACCACCAAAAACCTAAACCCCCACCCCCCCCCCCCCACACACACATCACCTATCCTAAAAAAAATATTTTTTTTTTTGCCGAGGGGGTACGTGGGGGGTGGGGGTTTAGGTTTTTGGGTGGGGGTGGGGGGGGGGGGTTAGGTTTTTTTTAGGTTTTTGGGGGGTGGGGGGGGGTTTAGGTTTTTTGGGGGTTTTTTGGTGAGGTATAGTTTTTTTTTTTTTTGTTTTTTTTTTTTGCCGGGGGGGGGGGGGGGGGGGGATGTGGGGGGTTTAGGTTTTTTGGTGGGGGGGGGGGGGGGTTAGGTTTTTGGGTGGTGGTGGGGTGGGGTGGGGGTGGGTGTTTAGGTTTTTGGTGGTGATGTAGTGGGTTTAGTTTTAGGTTATTGGACACTTGTCACTCTATAAATCCTTCTTACACTTCTTACAATTAGAAGCCTTTGTAGAATAACTTGACCCATTAAATCCATATCTTTAAAAGATTGAAAGAGAAGTTAACGTGCGCATGATTACACATGCACATAGCCACTTTACAAAAAAGATTTTTATTTAGTCAAAAAGGATACTTTTTTTAAGGGGTGATCATTTAATAATATTAATTCATGTATAATTTTGATTTTAGTCTCCTTTATTTATAATTTTGTTTCAAACAAGGATAAACTAGGGATGTCCATTAACTGAGCCGATTTGAGCGAACCTTTGCTCATGCATGCCTCGTTTTCTCACCGAGCCAAGCCGATCGCCTCATTTACAACCGACCAGAAAATCGAACATATATTCACCCGTAATGGGGCGACGGACATAGAGTATTAGGGAAATATGAACAAAAGGATAAATGAATTAATTGGATGATCCTTTGACTTACGTCAAAAGTATTACATAGAGTGCAAATGTGAAGTATGTGTAGATGTATACTTTTGTTTTAATTTTTCTAAAACATTTGTCAAAGAAATTAATAATTTCATAACTAAAATAATATCATTGGAAAATACATATACGACTTTATTAATGCTTTGGATGTCAAGAGATTAGAGGCTAAAAACATGTTCCTTTAAATTTTATATAGACAACCAAAGAAATATAAACATAACCAAACTTTTTATTAGATTAATTTCTTAATAAAATTCACAAAACTCCCTTACAAAGATATGCTAAATATTTGCATAAGAAAAAATAATCAAAAAACAAGAAAATGTGAACCTAGACTTTGTCATAGAATATGCACAAGTTCCCCCCAAACCCCTCACAAGATTTACCCTCAAATCCAATAAAAAAAAATCCTCTCTTTTTTTTTTCAATATAAACTTATGGGCCGAAAAAAAGAGCTAACTCGAGCTCAATTCATCGATTCGTAACGGCCATTCTGAGCTTGGCGTAGTAGACGACCGTGATGTGTTGGTGTTTGTAAACGACAAACCGACCTTGGTCAACGGGCCAGAAGTCGAGTTGGTTAGCCCTTGAGACATGAGAGACCGAGCATTTAAAAATGGCGGTTGATGCGGGATCGGGATTGGGGTCTGCCGGTCTTCGGGTTTTGTCGTCAAAAACTCGACCACTTCGGGCATTGATGGCCGTAAGGCCGCAGACGCTTGTGTGCACAGAAGCCCGATCTGCATCACTTCCAACGCTTCGTGCTCGGGAAATTCACCTTTTAGTAACGGATCGATGGCTTCCGACACAACGCCTTCTTTGTATAGCTTCCAAACCTGTTTGGTGATCAGTCGAAACGAGATTAAAACAATGCAATGAGTTAAAAAGATTGAAAACTTTTTCGGTTTTTAAGACGTACGGTTTGCAAAAGCGAGCCGGTATCTTCTACAAAGGCATTGTTTCTTTTACCACACGCGATTTCAAGAACCACGACTCCAAAACTAAAAACATCGGCTTTTTCGGTAAGTTGTCCTCGGACTATGTATTCAGGTGCCATATAACCTCTGAAATTATTGACATGTTCACGAAAAAAAAGGTCATTAATCTGCAAAAAAAAACATGTTAATGAGAAAATTTAGACAGGTTTCCTTACAAAGTTCCAGCGATTCCGGTGGTAAGATGACTCCTATCAGCCCCGAAAGTTCTCACGAGACCAAAATCCGCGATCTTAGGAGAAAAATCTTTGTCAAGAAGAATGTTGCTGCTTTTAATGTCCCGATGGATAATTCTTACATGACACCCTCCATGAAGATAAACTAACCCTTCGGCTGTTCCTAGAATCACCGCCATCCTCTGCTTCCAGCTTAAAATCTGTACTTTATCCTTGTCTGCAATGAAAGAATTCAATCATATTGAAGACGTCCCATATGTTTTACAGTAAACCGTGAGAACCCATTACCGGAAAACTCACAGAACCCCCACCAATACCCTGCTAACCAATTGGATCAGGGAAAACGTAGCTTTCGCTGGACATGTGGCATTCAAGGTGGTTAAAAACCGATTCATTTACCGATTAATTTACTATCGTAGCACCATATTTTGTTTATTTCGGTTAACATTGCAAATCCACACCAAAATAAATTATTGAGTAAACTGCCATTTTGGTCCCTGTGGTTTGCTTACTTTTGCCATTTTAGTCCAAAACTCAAACATTTTGCATCTGGGTCCCTGTGGTTTCAGTTTTATTGCCATTTTGGTCAAAAAATGAAATCAGGTCATAATTGTCTTATAAAATCCTGCAATTTTGTCATTTTCCTCAGGGGCAAATCAGGTCATATTTGTCTTATAAAATATGGTATTTAAGAAATGATCATTTTGCCCCTGCGGAAAATGACAAAATAACAGGATCTTATAAGACAAATATGACCTGATTTCATTTTTGGAGCAAAATGGCAATAAAACTGAAACCACAGGGACCCAGATGCAAAAAGTTTGAGTTTGGGACTAAAGTGGCAAAATTGACCAAACCACAGGGACCAAAATGGCAGTTTACTCTAAATTATTTCATGTTTTGTTTTAAACTAGGTGTATATATGCATATATTTTTTAAACTTTAGATCATTTATAATGTAATCCAATTTGTGAAACATGTCCCGCAAGTGGACCGATAAGGCATCAGGCTCGATGACCGGTCCGGTTATAAAAATGCTGGTAAAAAAACTAATTAACAAAGTTAAAAGATAAAGAAATTACCGAAAAGGAAATGATCAAGGCTCTTATTTGGAACATATTCATAAACCAAAAGACTCTCGGGGCCTTCGATACTACACGCCAAAAGCTTGACAAGATTCTTGTGTTCAATTGCACTGATCAAATTGACTTCATTAAAGAACTCGTCCACCCATTGTCGCGTATTGAAAAACAATCGTTTCACCGCGACAACATCTCCATTCGGAAGAGTTCCTTTGTAGACTGAACCCGCTCCCCCTTGACCTAACTTATTTGAATTATCAAAGTAATTTGTCGCTTTCTCGAGCGTTTCGTATTTGTACTTCAATCCGGACTTGTTAAACGAATTCGATAGCATTCCCATGTTTTTCCGCTCTGTAAATGCAAGTCAAGATTTTAATTATCCGGTTGATTTTCTGTTAATTTCGGTTGAGAAATAAGATTGAAGTTTACCTTCTCTAATCTTTGATATTCTTATATACGCTGCATAACCAGCAAAAGATGTGATCATGAGGAAAGCAACCGCAGCCAATACAACAGCTACTTTGGCTCCTGGACTAGAAAGCCCTGAAAACATGGATAATTAGGAGTTAAATTTACCATTATACCCTCTAACCAAAGACCAAAAAAGTCAATGTTCCTGGTCACGAAACCGTTCTTAAAAAGTTAACAAAAACGATGTTCTAAGACTTCCTGACCCGTTCAAACACGAGGAGCCATGATATAGAAGATTCGTCTTATGGTAAAAAAAACATTATGTTATTTTGATCACTCTCAAGGTTAAACCATCGAAAACGATTTTTAAATTAAAAAAAATATACAGTTAATATAATTGATTGAGAATAAAATCCTGTTTAAATTTTTATGGAATATCAAACAACCTAACAAAAAGAGAATAAAGATATGGTCAAAGACCAAAAGTCAACAAAATAAATTTGGAAATTCTCCAGGTAGGTTAACTAGAACAAACACCAATATTTCAATTGATCTGAGTCTAATAATTTAAACAAAACCAAACAACCACGCACATGGAGGTTCATAAGCCCAAAAAACGTTTGACTTTTGACTTTTGAGTATCAAATCATTTGAGTTCAATTATTTGTAAGGACATGTTATAGTTTAGATTTATAAAAAGGGTTATCATGTTAAAACTATAACATGTTACAATAATAATAATAATGAAAAAAATATTGGAACTGAATATTGAAGATACCCATATTGATTATGAGTTTGAAATCTACAATGTTTGAAGTTTGAACTTGGAAAAAGTCAAAAAAGAAACAGAGGCAATTATATTTGAAAATTGGCCAATCTTGAGAATCTTGAGCACAACTTGCCACGAAAACAAAAAAAAAAGGTAATAAAAGACTTGAAATACAAAATGTTCATAAAATATTAAAAAGAAATCAAACGAAAACATATCACAATCCAGAACAAATCACACAAACAGCAAAATATTTTATGTTCACTTCTAGTTTGCCCTTTGTTGTTCCAAAATCAATTTTAAAAGATTTTTTTCTTGTTACCATGAGAAACCGTCACCGAAAAACTCATGCGGCCCCACTGATATCCTGCTAAGGGGTTGTTTGGCAAATTCTGAATGGGTAAGTGTTGAACCAGTAAAAGGTCTGAACCATTAAGAACCAGTATAATGCTTAACCATTCAGAGGCAAATGTCTGATATATTCAGATAAGAGGTCTTAACCATTCAGACTCAGTATAATGCTTAACCATTCAGAGGCAAATGTCTAAACCATTCAGACATCTACTTGTGAAACAAAAACTTTAAACCAATAAGTGTTGAACTAGTAACAGGTCTGAACCACTAAAAGCTGAAAGAAACAGCCCCTAAGTGTTAACCAATGGAAATGAGATCAATCGATAATGTAACCATTGAAAACTGGATTCAAACCCGAGATCTCATTTGCCAGCCACCAATTACAAGTAAAGTATAAACATGTCCGTTTACCTGCTTTTCCTAACATCCAATATTATTAATTTATTATGATGTCAAAAGTGCAAAATGATGAACAAGCATGAGATCATAAAACACAATCATATTAAACTAAAATAGAATCTTCTGGGCATTGGGATCACAGTTGAATTCAAAAAAGATATAACAATGTTGCCAAACTGATCCAAAAACCTAATCCATTTGCAACAAAATTAAAAAAAAAAAAAAAAAACACAGAAAACTCATCAAAATTCAAGAAACATAGAAACCCATAAACAGAATCTAAAAACCCACCCTTGATTAAAAAGAAAAACAAAAAAACAAAAACCACAACTACTTTTTGCAGAAAAACCAGATGATCTTGATTCACAAAACAAAACCCATAAACAAAACCACTTTTTTTGGTTAAAAAAAAACAGATGATTGTAAGAAGAAAAAAAAGGAACAAGTGAATTACCAGAAGTACCCCCACCAGCATCTTCACCATCATTGTAAAACTTATGTGTAGAATACCTCAAAAAGCACCCAGCATTCATACTCCTCCCTTCTCTACTTGGCAAACACCCCACCACCTCCCTTTTCCCCTTATCCAAACACTCCCTACACTCCTCCTTACTCAAACTCTCCCAACACTGTGCCAACCCATACACCCCATTCACCCCTAAAACCCCAAACCCACTATTATTCACCGCTAATTTCGTCACATTCTCCACCAATTCCCCCACACTCCTATTAAAATCACCCCAATTATTATTATTGTTATTATTATCACCCACCAAACTGGAACTACTACAATTTCTGGCATCTGTAACTGGGTCCACAGCTTCTTGAAAGAAACTGTAATTATCGTACCGAACGAAGCATCCGTCGAGGAAGATTCTGCCGGAGGTACGAGGAAGGCAGGCGGGGACGGCGGTACGGCTGACGGCGTAGCAGACGAGACAGTCGGTGCGGGAAAGATCACGGTGGCATTGGATTAAGGCGAAAAACGGGGGTGAGTTGGGTTCGGTTACGTTTGTTACGGCGAAGTTGTTGTTGGAGTTGTTGAGGTTGCTGGAGAGTCGTTCCATTGCTCGTACGAATGTTGGGATGAATCCTACGGTTGTTGCTCGACCGGTCCCGCACGTGAGGTTGCCGGCGGGAGTGGCACGTGAGTCGGAGTTAACGGTGGGGGTTGAAAGAGTTAGGAGGAATAAGATTGAGATTTTTACCCATGTTGTTGAGAGATTGTTGGATCTTGATTTTCCGGTGAACATGTTTTGTTTGTGGGGGTGGTGATCATGTGATTATGTGGGTGGGGTGGGGGTTTAAATGGAGTGAAGAATGTGTAGGTGGAGTCAAAGGTTAAGAGCCGGTTTCACACGGTTTTTTTGTGGGGGGTTTCACGCTCGTTTTCTCTCTCTTGATGACTGCTGAGTGATGAGTGATGCCAACGCATAGGGAAGATTGATTTAAGTTTACTCCTTTGAAATGGGCGGCTTTTTTTGTGTGTGTTTTCATACCTTTGTTAACTTGTGTTGCCTTTTTTTTCAAATTGTTTTTGAGTGATTAATTGAATGTTGTTTAGTTGTAAGAAAAAGAAAGAAACAAATAAATGGATTAGACGAGTGGGTGTGGTATTGGGAGAGTAATCGGGGAGCTGATAATGATGGTTTTCCTGTCGAGGAACACCACTCGCCCCCGTATGTCCCGATCAACCCCCCTCTCTCTCTATTAATATTATTGGAAGGGATGGATGGGGTGATCATTTCTTCTTGATAGGGAAGAGGAAGGGAAAAAGGAAGGTGGTGAGGTGGAGGTGATGAGAAGGTGAGGGAAAGGGGACCATATCCCTCTTTCTTAGTGTTCGTTAGATTGGAATACATGTGGTTTAAATGTTTAATTGAATTAAAGACGGACCGAGATCGCTAAACCATGAGAGAATGGAAAATCGAATTAAAACAAGTACGCACTTAAATACACCTAACACGACATTATTCCAATTTGATAAAGAAATCCAACTTTCTAGTTTTGAAGTGGATAGAAGTGTTCTAAGGAAGGAAAAAAAAAGTTATATTTTTTTTAAGTGAGGGAGATCAAACATGATTGGTTATCGACATGTTCGATCCAAATACAATTTGATTGTTTAGTTTGTTAATTTAGAGTGAGTTTTACATGGGTAATTCATGATACTATTTATGGAAATTTTAGTTGAGGTAAACATCACACTTAAATGTAATGACATCGACTGGACGATAGTACTACAACAAATGGCATAAGCCAAAAGCATGTGTTTTTTACATTTAATTTGGATGGCAAGGCGGGTCCAGTGTATATGAACATCGAGTTCTGGTAACACTAGATTTTATTTATGTCATTTATGGTACCAAAAGTCGAATGACCTCGTAAATTTTTGCATGATAACCCATATAAATAATTTACTTAATACAAATAACAAAATATATATGGTGCAATGGGTATTATTACCCCTCATTGAAACCACACGACTTCAAACTTTGTACTAATTTTTTTTGGTTGTTGCAATAAGCAAAACAATATTGAGTTCTTTTGCACACAGAGAATTATAGCATAAAATTCTTGTAAACAAATTTGAGGGCTTCTTTAGATTGTATGTTTCATAATCACTAAAATCTTATAATCAATTAATCACTAAGTATGATTTATGATCAAATACAAAGGCTCCTAAACCCCTCAACCCTCAATTTTTTTTTTAGTAAACTTCCGTTTTGCTCCCTGTGGTTTGGTCACTTTAACGGTTTTGCCCCAAACCTTTAAAAATAGCCATTTTACTCCCTGATGTTTTGGTTTTGTTGCCAGTTTGCTCCCTGCGGGGAGCAAAATGGAAACACAAACAATTTGGATGGAGTTAGAGGCGGGGAGCAAACAGGCAAAAAACCGAAACATCAGAGAGCAAAATGACTATTTTTAAAGGTTTGGAGCAAAAACGTTAAAGTGATCAAATCACATAGAGCAAAACGGAAGTTTACTCTTTTTTTTTTTTTACCGAGAAGGGGGTTAGGTTTTTGGGTGGTGGTGGGTGTTTAGTTTTTTTTTTTTTTTTTTTTTTGGGGAGGGGGGGGGGTGGGTTAGGTTTTTTGGGGGGTTTTGTGATATATATATATATATATATATATATATATATATATATATATATATATATATATATATATATATATATATATATATATATATATATATATATAGGGTAAGGTTCATGCGAGAACCAATGTAAACACAAACTAAAATAGCTAAAAAAAACCTAACCCCCCCCAAGCTAAATGCTAAAAACTAAAACCCCCAAAAAACCTAACCCCCCCCCCACCCCACCCCCCCCCCCCCCCAAAAAAAAAACCTAAACCCCCCTCCCCCACCCCCAAGCTAAAATGCTGAAATGCTAAAAACTAAACCCTCAAAAAAAAAATTTTAATATTTTTTATGTTAAAATCGCTACTTTTAGTAGCAAAAAAAAAAAATTTAAAAATGGATTATTTTATTAGGATAACTAACTAACCAGAAAATTATGTAATTTTTGGGGGTTTAGTTTTTAGCATTTTAGCTTGGGGGGGGGGTGTCGCAACCCCCATCCCCTTTACAAACCCGGGTATGGGCGGCCGCGGCCAGTTTCGGTGGTATCAGGTGTTTGTCCATTTTGGCAGCGGAAATTACATCAGGATCGTAGTTAGGAAAAATGTTATCAGAGTAAAATACCACACTTTTATAATATCAAACACATGGGATAAAACCCAAGTTTTAAGTACACACATTTTCATAGGAATAATTTTTTTTTAATATAAACATCTATTTATTTTAGGTAACTTTATTGCCACTTTTTCAAGCCTTCAGTGCTGTCCAGCTGGCTTCTATTTGGCTTTCATATATTGTTACCTGAAACGCGTTTCAAAACATTTTGTCAGTGGTAAATACTGGTGAGTTAATCCCAGTTTAATCAAGTTTAAATAAAAATCATTGTACAGTATTGAGGGCGGTCTCGCAATTACATTTGTTTCCAAGTCATATCAATTACCACCCACGGTACTACTGTCAACCCGACTTGTGGAAATGTTACCCCTTGCAAGGCAGTAACAAATTTTGTATACAAAACCCCAACATACCGACGATAATTGTATCCTTACAAATACTCAATAACTACTTAATATATAATTAATTGTGTGAGGTTTTGTAAAAACAACTTGCAAAAAGGAGATTACTCACATTGCTGTCTTAGATTTTCTGTAGGGGTTTCCAGGAGATTATCTATAATTTACAAAATGCACACGTGTTACTATAATAACCCATTTTAACATTAGTAATACCCTCCCCGAGACGGCATTCCAACGACTACGTCGGGCAGAACTATAACAGCCGTTACGGAACACTAGATCAATCGGGCAGCGTATCTAATACGCATCCAGGGGTTTTGATACTTACAACGTAGCAGAACTTCGTTAATTAGAGGGTATTATGCCCGAAGATTATGCCTACTATAAGAAAATTTCGAGAGAGAAAGAGTTTTGAACGAATTTCGACTGAAGGCCCGAGCTCCAGCTTTATAGGGGCTGATTTTGGGTCTTACGCGGCCCGCGTAAGATGTAGCAATGGGCTACGCGGCCCGCGTAGTAGGGGGTCTAGGCCACTGAGTCAGATAATACTTTAGCAAAATGAATTATCGTAATAGGGGGTCTAGGCCACGGGTTACGATATAGGTTCAACACTTGTTGCCACTGAGTCAAATAATACTTTAGCAAAATGAATTATTAATAAAACTTTGGTTTGCAAAATGAATTATTAATAAAACTTGTGAGAGTTTAGTTAATGGTTGATTTAGAAGTTTAGTTAATGGTTGATTTAGAAGTTTAGTTAATGGTTGAATTATTAATAAAACTTGTGAGAGTTTAGTTAATGGTTGATTTAGAAGTTTGCAAAATGAATTATTAATAAAACTTTGGTTTGCACTAGAGTCAAATAATACTTTAGCAAAAAACGTCATTAACTAAACACGTACCGGCTATCACGTCCGGAATCATTTTGGCTTCATCTGCCGTCAGAACAAATACTCTAGCATTTTTAGTGTTCTTGTTGCCCATGGCTGGAAGTAGTTTCGGACAGTTGGGCTTGATGTGACCTTTTTCGCCATAGTTGAAGCACAGTCCATTACTAGATTTCCTCCTGCAATCTTCTTCCTTGTGCCCTGGTAGATTGTAGAAATTGCAATAAGTGGAGCATTTTCCCGAATGCTTCTTCTTGCAAGTTTTGCAGTATGGTGCAGAAGTAGAACCTATATTCCTACGGTTGGAAATTCCATAACGAAATTCTTGGGTAAGCCTTTGGGCTAGGTTCCTTCTCTGGTCTTCTTCTCGTGTACGAATTAATTCATCAGTCAAGGTGTTTGCTAGTTCTACAGCTTCTTATATGGTTTGAGGTCTAGCTGCCTTGACTACATGCCTAATTTCCCCAACTAATCCCCAGATGTAACGGGAGATTAACATCGGTTCAGGTGATGCAAGGGTTGGTACTATTCTAGCATATTCATAGAATGTGGTAGTATAACCCTTACTATCCACCCCGGTTATCCTAAGGTTCAGAAACTTATTCGCTATCTGTTCCTTTTCATTGGGAGGGCAGAATTTCCTTTCTACTATATTCTTAAATTCCTCCCATTCCATGTTGTAAACCCTGTCACTTTCTCTAGACTGGAGGATAGTGTTCCACCACTCTAACGCTGAGTTTTTAAACAGATTAAAAGCAAACATTATCTTGTCTTCCTCCGCACACTTGCTTATTTTCAGAACAGGCTCAGTCTTTTCTATCCAGCGTAGAGTTGCAATGGGTCCTTCATTGCCCGAGAATTCTATTGGTTTGCAGGACCAGAATTCTTTATAAGAACAACAATAAGGCATGGTTCTTCTTCTTTTGGGAATGGGCGCTTGAACTACAGGTCCATTGTTTACGCTATGTTCAGGTTCAGTTGGTCGCTTACTGCTATGTTTACTTTTATTATCTGCTTCTTTAACAGTTTGGATAATAAATGGCATTGCATCTATGATTACTTGTGCCACAATGTGTTGGATGGCACTATTATCCACTTGGTTGCCATTGTTATTGTTGTTTGGATTCTCATTATTCGGGTTATTGTCATTCTGGTTTTCTTGATTCACTTCGTTGTCCATCTGAATTTTTAAACATTTACCACATATTAATATCACAAAATAATATTTAATATAGCGAATCACATGACACACATTTTGGTCAAAAGCGTCGATCATTGCGACTTACTCTATTTTTATATAATATGCATCTAGTACAAGCCAGAACTGAAAATTAAATTTACAATACAACCGAAATAAAAATTACACTACTAATAGTAGGCATCCGTAGTTTTTTTTTTTCATTCACATACACACATATTTTATTATTATACTATTATTATTATTACTATTATTATCACCATTTCTACCATCACATTCATGGATATGGATTCATCCAGAATTCCATATTACGTTCGTCGTACTTCCAGACGAGTCGCTCTCCCACCTGTCTCATCATTTCACTACTCTCTAAGATTTCCTCACCAAATGTCCTGAGTTCTTATACATTTTCTACACTCATTGGTGGTGCATGTTCTAGGACTGGGTTTGGAATCTAGGGTGCGGGTTCCTGGTATGGGGGTGTGGGTGCCTGAAACGGGTAAGGATTCTCTAAAATCTCCCTAATGTATACATCGTTATCGTAATAGGGATTTAGAGGGTCCAAACCTGGGTAGGCTCCTATGTTCGGCATGGGAATGTATTCATGTATTGGGTAACGTTGCACATAGTCCCTATTGTCGTCCCACCATGGGTCGTAATTTGGGTCTAAAGGATTAGGTGTTGGTACCCTAGGTATCTACTCTAGGTTAAAATCATGCATTTCTACTTGATTTTCAGGGTTCTCTATTTCCATTGGTTGGTTGGGAAATGGTGGTTGTGGTTGGGGTGCTATCATTTGTTCCAGGTTAGGGTCGGCTGCAGTGGTTGCTAAGATATGGAAATTAGCTAAATCCCTATTAATCATGTCCTGGGCATGGGCATCGGTTTCTCTTTTGGCTGCTGCTAGTGCTCTCTGTTCTTGTAACCTTTTCATTCGCTTCCTACGCTCATGTGCTCCCCTACTGAACCATCCTCTCTTTTTCTGAGGGAATGGCTCTTCAGACTGAGCCTTAAACACGAATATTCCTTCTTCAGTATCAGCAGAGTACCCCGAGAGGGCAGGCTGAGAAGAGGCACCTTCGCTTCTAGGCGAACTAGACAATTGACGGTACGCGTCAGATGGTCCTTGGTCGCTCATGCTGTAAACTAACAAATAGTCAAATAACACATAACAATAAAATACAATTATGCACGTATTTCCGTGATTTATTTCCTAACAGATTGAATTTTGGTGTCAGTAGAACACTTGTGTGGCTGAATCAGTGGCTTAGCTCTGATACCACCTTCTGTCGCAACCCCCATCCCCTTTACAAACCCGGGTACGGGCGGCCGCGGCTAGTTTCGGTGGTATTTGGTGTTTGTCCATTTTGGCAGTGGAAATTACATCAGGATCGTAGTTAGGAAATATGTTATCAGAGTAAAATACCACACTTTTATAATATCAAACACATGGGATAAAACCCAAGTTTAAAGTACACATATTTTCATAGGAATAATTTTTTTTTAATATAAACATCTATTTATTTTAGGTAACTTTATTGCCACTTTTCCAAGCCTTCAGTGTTGTCCAACTGGGTTCTATTTGGCTTTCACATATTGTTACCTGAAACGTGTTTAAAAACATTTTATCAGTGGTAAATACTGGTGAGTGAATCCCAGTTTAATCAAGTTTAAATAAAAACCATTGTACAGTATTGAGGGCGGTCTCGCAATTACATTTGTTTCCAAGTCATATCAATTACCACCTACGATACTGTCAACCTGACTTGTGGAATTGTTACCCCTCGCAAGGCAGTAACAAATTTTGTATACAAAACCCCAACATACCGACGATAATTGTATCCTTACAAATACTCAATAACTACTTAATATATAATTAATTGTGTGAGGTTTTGAAAAAACAATTTGCGAAAAGAAGATTACTCACATTGCTGTCTTAGATTTTCTGTAAGGGTTTCCTGGAGATTATCTATAATTTACACAAATGCACACGTGTTAGTATAATAACCCATTTTAACATTAGTAATACCCTCCCCGAGATGGCATTCCAACGACTACGTCGGGCAGAACCACGACAGCCGTTACGGAACCCTAGATCAATCGGACAGCGTATCTAATACGTATCCAGGGGTTATGATACAGACAACGGAGCAGAACTTCGTTAATTAGGGGGTATTATGCCCAGAGATTATGTCTACTGTAAGAAAATTTCGAGAGAGAGAGTTTTGAACGAGTTTCGACTGAAGGCCCGAGCTCCAGCTTTATAGGGGCTGATTTTGGGTCTTACGCGGCCCGCGTAAGATGTAGCAAGGGGCTACGCGGCCCGCTTAGTAGGGGGTCTAGGCCATAGGTGATCCGGGTCACGGTATAGGTTCAACACGTGTTGTCATGTGTTATATCACACCCCAACCGATGGCGGAATCATCGGGGCATGGCACTGAGCAAAACAGATTGTCCAGAAGATTCCATAACAACTATCATTACTATTCAATTTATATAATACGTCCCATACCGTACCTCAAATAGCAAACAAATTATTATAGAAAATCTAGTCAAATATTCTGTTCCGACAACTCAGATTTATATAAATACAACAATTGTTTATCTGCTTCTAGAGACCCATAATTTGACTACTACAGACAACTATTTGTTAGGCTCTAGAGCTTTATTCTAGCCTCGCTTTCCTAGCAGATAAGCATCTTAAACACCTATCACATACGTTAAAATAATGTCAATACATAAAATGTAAAGGTGAGCATACAAGTTTGATAATAGCATAATAGAGTTCGAAATAGTTTACGCATAACCAGCACGTACACAGAGGAAAACGAAGCATGTTAATTATCGACATGGATCTATCGATACCAATGACTACGGGTTGACTGCCCGAGGCAGTTCGCAATGCATGATTACCACCGTAATCCATGCAAGTAATTGTCCTTAACAACCCCCGTGTGAACGGGTGCTGAGTCCAAACTATTGTACTATCGTCGTTAAGGCAGGTAAACAGCATTCCACGTGTAAACATAACAACAAGCATTCATTTAGTTAATAACCGTATGCACTGACACATAGTCATTTGGTTCTATAACATAGAACATGTGAGCAAATGAATGCTCCGCATACCCAATGAAAATGCAGTCAATACCTCTTTCCCCTATGTTCCTTATTTTAGGATCAGTGAGCCTCACCACGGCTCTACAACCCCAAACTCTCAACTTATGCAGCTCGGGTGGTTTTTTATACCAAAGCTCAAAAGGGGTGTTCTTGTTCCTTTTATTTGGAACCCTATTTAGCAAATAGCAGGTTGTCAACATATCCTCACCCCAAAAGCCCTCACTTAGGCCCGAATAGGACAACATGGTATTAACCATTTCCTTTAAAGTCCTATTATATATCTATGTCTGCTCACAAAGCGCGAAGCGTTTAAAGTAATTGAGTAGTGTGTCGATTGTGATTTAGAATAAGTAACGTATGTAACACCCAAAAGTGCTAAAGCAAAAAGGGTTCGAGTATACTCACAGCGATTGATGGATTGAAGGGAGCACTTGAGAGTAGGGTTAGCCTGAATAGTTCAATAGTATAACGATAAGCAACGCGTTAAACTGAAAACAAGTGTTGGAGGGTCGGACAGCTGTTCGATCGGACGGTAGTCCGATCAGACGGCTGACCGTTCGGCTGACAGTCCGTTTGGACAGCTGTCCGGTCAGTCGGTAGGCCGATCGGATGGCTGTTCGAGTGGATTGTTTCTTCCTTTGAGAAGGATGTGTTTGTGTATGATGGTTTGACTTTTGAAGTTTTCGTTGTAGCATTTGAAAACATTGAAGTATCTTTACCCTTCAGGTCGGTCGATCGGACGATCGTTCGATCGGCCGGCAGCCCGATCGGTTAGGTACTTCTAGCAAGACAAGTTCTTAGCAGGGTGTCACCTGATCAGACGGCTGTTCAATCGGGTGACACTCCAAGTGCATTGAACACGTTGAAAATCGACTAAGTGTTGAAGTATAGTATCTCATGATCCGAAGAGTAATCCGATCGGATGGTAGTCCGATCGAACAGTTGTTCATTCAATACTAGTCTTCAAAATAATTAATTAAGTGTGGGGCCATGTGTTAGCCGATCGGTTGGCCAGTCGATCGGATGGCTGTATGTATGTTCGGCTGGCAATTCGTTCGGACAGCAGTCCGATCGGTCAGTCATCCTGACCTGATCAGCCTGTTCGTCAACACTTGGCTGTTCTGATTGCTTTATCGTTATATCGAGGTGTTCTGACAACGAGTCGAACCATAGAACCCTCGTTCTTACTTATTCCTCCTGATCGGACAGGAATCACCCAAACCCGGCCGGTGAACTGTTCGGAACGGAGTTTAACGTTTAACCCGAAATCCGTGAACCTCGTGGATAGAATCCAGATCTTGAGTCATGCAACCACCGGAGTGATTTGTAAGTCGGCACAAGCTCCGTTTCTATCGGTTTTGAAGGCATTGAGTGTAAAAGAGTTGAAAGAAAGTTGGAAAAACCATCTTTCAATCCTTTTCACCGTGCAAATGTTTAGATCCATGAAAGATCTTTGTTTGTTTATGTGGAAATCGGCTAGATCCAAGTTATTCTTGGTGGATTGAGGCCAAAACATGAAGTTCTTCAAGAACACCATGATGACATCATCCTAGAACACTTGAATCTTGATGATTTCACGGTTAAAAGTTAAGATTTGAAAGATAGAAAGGTGTAGGAGTGCATGTAGATCAAGAAAGTACAAGATTTAGGATGAAATCTTACCGGAATCGGAAGGAATCTGAGAAAAAGAGGGGAGCACGAGCTGGTCGGACAGAGGTTTCCAAAAGTAGAAAGTTTGAGAGTGACAATGGGTATTTATAGGATGCCATAAGAGGAAAGGGCTGGCCGATCGGCCAGGCAGCTTGATCGGACAGCCTGTCCGATCGGACAACAGTCCGATCGGCTGGCTGTTCGATCGGCTGGTAGCCTGATCGATCAGTCGCCTGATTCTGGTGTTCGGTGCGACGATTTTTGATATTTCTATTTCGATTGAGGACGATGCGAGTACGATAGAGTTTCCTATTCAAATTACTTTTAATCCCAACCACTATATCTAACATACAATCATCTATATCTCACGCTATCTCTTCTCCACCAATTATCATGCTTCGATTTCGATTGAGTTTGATTGAGTTTCGATTTCGAGGCGAGTTTCGATTTCGAGGCGAGTTTCGATTGATTACCACACACAACATAAAGTAGACACGCACAAGTAACACATAAGGCACACACACACACGTATATTAACAGCAAAATTCGCGTAATTCGAGTCTCGAGTTCGTTGATGATTAGATTAGCTCGATTATTGATTAATTGACTTTATCGCATTGTTACTTCCTATCATTCACAGTCGTAAAGCGGTTCGCATCGATAAATAAACTTCGATTAATTCGATTATAATTAATTACTCCATATAATACAACTAACGTGAAAACACAAAATAGACTAACTACCGTCTGAGAAGTCAATCTTGACTTTGGCTTTGACTTTCGAAAACACGGGGTGTTACAGCCTCCCCTTGTTTTAGGGAATTTCGTCCTGAAATTAGGCTGAAAGCTGCACAACACCGTGAATCACCTTTTGCTACTTTCTCTCTCTAGACTTTCACTTAAACAACTGCGGGTACTTCGCCTTCATGTCGCTTTCGAGTTCCCAAGTGAACTCTGCGCCTCGTTTGCCTTCCCATAGGACTTTCACAATAGGAATGCGCGAGCGTCTGAGTTTCTTGGTTTGGCGATCCATGATTTCGATAGGCTTCTCCACGAAGTGTAGCGTTTCGTTTATTTGAAGGTCGTCGAGAGGTACAATCAGATCATGCTCCGCCAGGCATTTTCGGAGGTTTGGCACATGGAAAGTCGGGTGGACGTTACTAAGTTCCTCCGGTAGTTCGAGTCTGTAGGTGACTTTTCCGATCCTTTCCAGAATCTTAAAAGGTCCAACATATCGAGGCGCTAGTTTCCCTTTCTTGCCGAATCTAACCACACCCTTCCAAGGTGATACCTTTAGGAGTACCTAGTCGCCAACGTCAAATTCCAGGGGCTTGTGTCTTCTATCGGCGTAACTTTTCTGTCTCCTTCGAGCTTTCAACAAGTTGTCTCGAATTTGGAAGACTTTGTCAGTCGTTTCTTGCAATAGCTCAGGACCGGTTAATTGCGAGTGACCGATCTCGTGCCATACAATAGGCGATCGACATCTTCTTCCATATAGGGCCTCGAATGGTGCCATCTGGATGCTGGTATGATAACTGTTATTATACGAGAATTCGACTAGCGGCAGGTATTTATTCCAATTGCCACCGAAGTCTATGACACACGCACGGAGTATGTCTTCAAGAGTACGGATCGTTCTTTCAGTCTGTCCATCGGTTTGAGGATGGAATGCGGTACTTAAGTTAAGCGACGTACCGAGAGCTGCTTGAAACGTTTCCCACAATCGCGAGGTAAACCGAGCATCACGGTCAGAGATAATGTCAAGAGGCGTACCACGATTACAAATTATCTCGTCGGTGTAGATCCGGGCTAATCGTTCTACCTTGTAATCTTCCCGTATTGGCAAAAAGTGGGCTGATTTGGTCAAACGATCAACGACAACCCGAATGTTGTCATGACCTGATGACGTGGGTGGAAGCTTGGTTATGAAATCCATAGCTATACTCTCCCACTTCCATATAGGAATTGGGGGTTGTTCGAGTAAGCCAGAGGGCCTTTGATGTTCAGCCTTGACCCTTGCACAAGTCAGACATCTTCCGACATAGAGAACGATATCCCTTTTCATGCCCGGCCACCAGTACTTGTAGCGAAGATCTTGGTACATTTTATCGGCACCGGGATGAATAGAATACCGGGATTTGTGGGCTTCGTCCATTAAAATCTTTCGCAATTCGGTCCGCTTAGGGATCCAAATTCGGTCCAGAAAATAGAAGATCCCATTCGATTTACTGACAAGCTGGGCTCCATCGTAATAGATTCTCTCCTTCTTCAAGGTGTGTTCATTAAAGCAAGCATGTTGAGCTTCGCGGATGAGGGTTTCAAGATCGTGTAGGGCTTGGGTATTACGAATGCTGAGCAAATAACTCCGTCTGCTGAGCGCGTCGCCAACGACATTTGACTTGCCTGGGTGATAACGAATCTCTCAGTCGTAATCGTTGAGGAGTTCTACCCATCGGCGTTGACGCATATTGAGTTCTTTCTGATCAAAGATGTGTTGTAAACTCCTGTGATTAGTGAAGATCGTACACTTGGTACCATACAGGTAGTGTCGCCAAATCTTTAATGCAAAAACAACCGCGCCTAGCTCGAGATCATGGGTTGTATAGTTCTTCTCATGGATTTTGAGCTGTCGAGAAGCGTAAGCTATAACCTTGTCCCGTTGCATGAGAACACAACCAAGACCAAGGTTGGAAGCATCACAATAGACAATGAAACCACCGTTCCCATTGGGCAGTGTGAGAACAGGAGCATTGCAGAGCTTATGCTTGAGGGTTTGGAAAGCAGACTCTTGTTCAGTCCCCCAAACAAAAGACCTGTCTTTATGAGTAAGGGCGGTAAGCGACACAGCGATCTTTGATAATCCTTCGATAAATCGTCGATAATAGCCCGCCAATCCGAGAAAAGAACGGACTTCAGACGGGTTCTTTGGCGTAACCCAGCTCTTAACTGCTTCAATCTTCGCAGGATCGACATGGATACCTTGACTATTCACAATGTGACCCAGAAACTGAACATCTTCTAACCAGAATTCGCACTTGGAGAACTTGGCATAGAGCTGGTTCCCCTAGAGTAACTCGAGAACCAAACGTAGATGTTGCGCGTGTTCGGCTTTCGATTTGGAATAGATCAAGACATCGTCGATGAACACGATGACGAAATGGTCAAGATACGGCTTACACACGCGATTCATTAGATCCATGAAAACCGCGGGTGCGTTGGTTAAACCAAAAGGCATAACAACGAACTCATAGTGGCCGTAACGAGTGCGAAAAGCGGTTTTAGGTATATCTTCTTCCTGAATGTGTAACTGATGATAGCCTGAGCGTAGATCGATCTTCGAGAAACACGTGGCACCTTGCAGTTGATCAAATAAATCATCGATCCGAGGTAGGGGTAACGGTTCTTGATGGTTAACTTATTCAATTCCCGGTGGTCGATACACATCCTGAATGACCCATCCTTCTTTTTAACGAAGAGGACTGGTGCGCCCCAAGGAGAGGTGCTCGGGCGAATAAAACCTTTCTCAAGTAATTCCTGGAGTTGGTTCGAGAGTTCCCGCATTTTGGATGGCGCGAGTCGATAAGGGGCTTTGGCTACGGGGTTAGCTCCAGGAATGAGGTCGATACGGAAGTCAATATCACGACTTGGCGGTAGTCCAGGAAGATCATCAGGGAACACCTGAGGAAATTCACGGACCATGGGAACGTCTTTAACTTCTGCCTCCCTCTTCTTTTCCTTCTCCGCTACTACAATGTTGGCTAAGAAAGCTCTGTATTCCTTGAGGAGATACTTGCTAGCTTGGACACACGACATGAGCTTGAGACCTTTCGAAGCAGTTTCGCCATAGACACATAGTAAATCACCATTTACAAGGGAGAATCGAATCATCTTGTCGAAGCACATAACTTCAGCATGGTTTTCGCGAAGAAAGTCCATGCCTACTATGACGTCAAAACTTTCGAGCTGCATCGGAATGAGGTCGATTGGGAAGATGTGATTGTTGAGCTCGAGAGTACAATCACGAAGAACAGAATTAACAGCGACAGTTCTTCCAGTAGCGACTTCAACTTCGAATGACGAGGGGAGATAAGAGCGTTTACGACTAAGGAGCTTCTCGAATTCAAACGACACAAAGCAGTTATCGGCTCCAGTATCAAACAAACACGATGCAAAAATACCATTCACAAGGAACGTACCATTAACCATGTTGTTGTCAGCCTGGGCTTGACGAGCATTGATGTTGAAGGTTCTGGCGCGTGCTGCTTGTTGCTGCTGCTGCTACTGCTGGGGCTCTTGCTTCACAACCCTGTTCGGGCACATGTTTGCAAAATGGTTGGGATCACCACATGCAAAGCAGACTCGAGCATTGATTGCGGGTGCCTGAGCCGCTTGTTGGCCTTGCGGGGCTGGGAGTAGAGCTTGATGAGCAGTGGCAGGAGCTGCGGTGTTACGGGGACCATAGTGACAGTTGGCAGTGAAGTGACCGTATAAGTTGCAATGAGCGCAGAAACGACAGGCAAGACCCACCGGATGATGATATGAGCATGTCGGGCAGAGCGGGTGGGGACCTGTGTAAGCACGCTTCGCTGGCGGCGCTTAAGTAACTGGTGCTGGTCGATGGTGAGGCTGCTGCTGAGCCGGTACGGCTTGCAGGGGAGCAGCAGTGGTAGTGACAGCACAGTTTTTGTTGCTGGAGTTGCTGTTGTTGTTGTGCTTCTTCTTGTGGCGTGATGACTTGGATGGTTGAGAAGTGGCGGTTTCGGCGGTCGATGCAATGGTGGCTTGATGCAGAGACCGTGAGGGCTTATCCCAGAAACCAGCTTTTACTCGCTTGTTGTTAATCTCGGCGGCAAGCAAGTAAGTCTCTTCGATTGATGATGTCTTTGCGGCATGAACAAAATCGGCAACACAATCGGGTAGAGCTCGAATGTACTTCTTGATGGCTATGTCTGACGTCTTGACTTGATCGGGACAGCTGATGCTGAGCTGTTTAAAGCGAGCAGTCAAGGCTGCGTTATCTCCATCCTTCTGCTTGATGTTCCAAAACTCGTCCTCCAGCTTTTGGCGTTCATGGGGAGGGCAGAATTCGTCCATCATTATGGCTTTCATCTCTTTCCAAGTCAGCTCATAAGCTGCATCATTTCCGTGTTTGTTTCGCTCGGCCGTCCACCAGTCTAGAGCTCGGGACTGGAAGACGCCGGTTGCGTTTAGGGTACGGAGATTTTCCGTACAGCCGCTTTGGCGCAGAGTTACTTCGATGGAATTAAACCATTGAAACATAGCTGTTGGGCCATCTTCTCCGGTGAATTCCTTTGGTCCGCATGCCTTTAACTGTTTGAAGCTAAAAACAGTCTTGGTAGCATCTTTCGGAGCTTTAGTTCTCGACTCCTCAGATGATTGCTGACATTTTCGTAGACATCGCTCACAGCTTTTGCTACTTGTTTGGCGATGATAGCAGCAAGACGTCTGTCTCTCTTTTCTTGGCGAGTAAGTGGGGTTCGGTGTCCGGATGACGACATGGTCTCCAACAGACATCGTCGTAGGTCTCAGACACATCAAAATCGAATCTCACCTCACACGTCTACTACTTACTAAAGCTTAGGAACACGTCGAAACATGTATCACATAAACACATAGATACATAACCACAGTTTCACGTAATCACAGAAGCACATAAGCATGTAAGCACGTAGGGCACAGAAGCACAGAAACACAGAGGCCGTCAGAATACAGAAACCTATCATTCAAAGCTCGCGAGTCGATTGTGTATAAATATCGAATAGTATAGTATAGCGTACAGCATAATGTCGTTTAGATTGTAGCGACTTGTTAGCGTTTTGAGATAGGAGAGCAATGCGGGTCGTGTGTGTGTCGATCGAAGTGATAGCAAAATCGAATAATTTTCCAAAAATTTAAACATGTAAACAGATAAATACACATAACACACATAAAATCGACGAATTATCAGAGTCAGCAGTTGCGGGCTCAGAATCGAAACACATAAAAATCGAGAAATAGATTGTCTGCGGCTATTAGACATCGACTACCCAAAGCGATTCGACTATTCTCAATAGACTTGTCGTCACATTTCGACTTTCGGGATCGTGTTTCTGCCTCGATTCTTGGGCATTCAGCACACCTAGGTCATACTCGTGAGTTCAGGTCGTTGGAGTCCGTCGAGGCCTTGGTGAGATAAGCAAAAGTCGGAATAAATTGTCAAGGTTAGGGTTTCACCCCTAGCTTAGCAACTTCTTCCTTGTTCTTAGTAAAATTGAGGAGATTATTCATCAAAATATGGATTTCACTCCTGATTTGGTATAATTCTCCCGTTGAACAAGCGTTCGTTATTGAAAAGAATGAAGAAATCATTGATAAGTTGATAAAAATAGCATTGATCCAGCAATTTAGTCGAGAGTTTGCGGTTTCCACACCTAATCTGACTAAATCGCCTTCTCATTATTGAAAATTCAAGTGCGGTGATGGTGTAGTGTAGGCGAGAAATAGCAGGATATATGGCACTTAAGCTTGGTCTGTTGGTTCCTAACTATAGTCTAGGTCTCTAAGACATCGACCTGGACTAGGTCGAGTCTTGCCTAATTCCCTATAGTTATGGCTCTGATACCAATCTGTCACACCCCAACCGATGGCGGAATCATCGGGGCATGGCACTGAGCGAAACAGATTGTCCAGAAGTTTCCATAACAACTATCATTACTATTCAATTTATATAATACGTCCCATACCGTACCTCAAATAGCAAACAAATTATTACAGATAAAATCTAGTCAAATATTCTGTTCCGACAACTCAGATTTAAATATAAATACAGCAATTGTTTATCTGCTTCTAGAGACCCATAATTTGACCACTACAGACAACTATTTGTTGGGCTCTAGAGTTTTATTCTAGCCTCGCTTTCCTAGCAGATAAGCATCTTAAACACCTGTCACATACGTTAAAATAATGTCAATACATAAAATGTAAAGGTGAGCATACAAGTTTGATAATAGCATAATAGAGTTCGAAATAGTTTACGCATTACCAGCACGTACACAGAGGAAAACGAAGCATGTTAATTATCGACATGGATCTATCGATACCAATGACTGCGGGTTGACTGCCCGAGGCAGTTCGCAATACATGATTAGCACCGTAATCCATGCAAGTAATTGTCCTTAACAACCCCCGTGTGAACGGGTGCTGAGTCCAAACTATAGTACTATCGTCGTTAAGGCAGGTAGACAGCATTCCACGTGTAAACATAACAACAAGCATTCATTTAGTCACATAATACATGCGGTAACGGTTAGCGTTTAAAGTAATTGAGTAGTGTGTCGATTGTGATTTAGAATAAGTAACGTATGTAACACCCAAAAGTGCTAAAGCAAAAAGGGTTCGAGTATACTCACAACGATTGATGGATTGAAGGGAGCACTTGAGAGTAGGGTTAGCCTGAATAGTTCGATAGTATAACGATAAGCAATGCGTAAAACGGAAAACAAGTGTTGGAGGGTCGGACAGCTGGTCGATCGGACGGTAGTCCGATCAGACGGCTGACCGTTCGGCTGACAGTCCGTTCGGATAGCTGTCCGGTCGGTCGGTAGGCCGATCGGATGTCTGTTCGAGTGGATTGTTTCTTCCTTTGAGAAGGATGTGTTTGTGTATGATGGTTTGACTTTTGAAGTTTTCGTTGTAGCATTTGAAAACATTGAAGTATCTTTACCTTTCAGGTCGGTCGATCGGACGGTCGTTCGATCGGTCAGGTACTTCTAGCAAGATAAGTTCTTAGCAGGGTGTCACCTGATCGGACGGCTGTTCGATCGGGTGGCACTCCTAGTGCATTGAACACGTTGAAAATCGACTAAGTGTTGAAGTATAGTATCTCATGATCCGAAGAGTAATCCGATCGGATGGTAGTCCGATCGAACAGCTGTTCGTTCAATACTAGTCTTCAAAATAATTGATTAAGTGCGGGGCCATGTGTTAACCGATCGGTTGGCTGTCCGTTCGGCTGGCTGTCCGTTTAGACAGCAGTCCGATCGGTCAGTCATCCTGACCTGATCAGCCTGTTCGTCTAACACTTGGCTGTTCTGACTGCTTTGTCGTTATATCGAGGTGTTCTGACAACGAGTCGAACCATAGAACCCTCGTTCTTACTTGTTCCTCCTGATCGGACAGGAATCACCCAAACCCGGCCAGTGAACTGTTCGGAACGGAGTTTAACGTTTAACCCGAAATCGGTGAACCTCGTGGATAGAATCCAAATCTTGAGTCATGCAGCCACTGGAGTGATTTGTAAGTCGGCACAAGCTCCGTTTCTATCGGTTTTGAAGACATTGAGTGTAAAAGAGTTGAAAGAAAGTTGGAAAAACCATCTTTCAATCCTTCTCACCGTGCAAATGTTTAGATCCATGAAAGATCTTTGTTTGTTTATGTGGAAATCGGCTAGATCCAAGTTATTCTTGGTGGATTGAGGCCAAAACATGAAGTTCTTCAAGAACACCATGATGACATCATCCTAGAACACTTGAATCTTGATGATTTCACAGTTAAAAGTTAAGATTTGAAAGATAGAAAGGTGTCGGAGTGCGTGTAGATCAAGAAAGTACAAGATTTAGGATGAAATCTTACCGAAATCGGAAGGAATCTGAGAAAAAGAGGGGAGCACGAGCTGGTCGGACAGAGGTTTCCAAAAGTAGAAAGTTTGAGAGTGACAAGGGGTATTTATAGGATGCCATAAGAGGAAAGGGCTGGCCGATCGGCCAGGCAACTCGTTCGGATAGCCTGTCCGATCGGACAGCAGTCCGATCGGCTGGCTGTTCGATCGGCTGGTAGCCTGATCGATCAGTCGCCTGATTCGAGTGTTTGGTGCGATGATTTTTGATATTTCGATTTCGATTGAGGACGATGCGAGTACGATAGAGTTTCCTATTCAAATTACTTTTAATCCCAATCACTATATCTAACATACAATCATCTATATCTTGCGCTATCTCTTCTCCACCAATTATCATGCTTCCATTTCGATTGAGTTTGATTGATTTTCGATTTCGAGTCGAGTTTCGATTGATTACCACACACAACATAAAGTAGACACGCACAAGTAACACATAAGGCACACACACACGTATATTAACACCAAAATTCGCGTAATTCGAGTCTCGAGTTCGATGATGATTAGATTAGATCGATTATTGATTAATTGACTTTATCGCATTGTTACTTCCTATCATTCACAGCCGTAAAGCGGTTCGCATCGATAAATAAACTTCGATTAATTCGATTGTAATTAATTACTCCACATAATACAACTAACGTGAAAACACAAAATAGACTAACTACCGTCTGAGAAGTCAATCTTGACTTTGACTTTGACTTTCGAAAACACGGGGTGTTACATGTCACCCGGGGGGTAGGTTTTTTTATATTTTCTGGGGGGTTTAGTTTTTAGCATTTAGCTTGGGGGGGTTATGTTTTTTTTGGGCGGGGGGGGGGGGGGAGGAGGGGGGCTGGGGGGGTTTAGGTTTTTGGAGGGGGGGGGTTAGGTTTTTTAGCTATTTTAGGTTGTGTTCATATTGGTTCTCGCGGTTCTCGCAATAAAGGTGGTTCTCGCATGAACCTTACCCTATATATATATATATATATATATATATATATATATATATATATATATATATATATATTTGCGGGGGAGGGGTTAGGTTTTTAGGTGGTGGTGGGGTGGGGTGGGGTGGGTGTTTAGGTTTTGGGTGGTGGTGTAGTGGGTTTAAGTTTTAGGCTGTTGGACACTTGTCACTCTATAATGTCTTCTTACACTTCTTATTTTTAGGAGTCTTTGTAGAATAACTTAACCCCTATAAGTACATATTATATGTTAAAATATGTAAAAAAAGAAAAAAGTGTATTCAACATTTCAATCCCCTCTGCACCATATTAGTCATAGTTGATGGTACCACACAAGCAGAATATTATTTGGGTTAAACATACTAAATACATGATATGTGGTTACTTTGTGTGTGACCATATATGTTGATGTGTTACTGGCTGTGTCATCAGTATTCTATCTTCAGGAATTAGAATAAAATAAATCTTTAACTTGTACAGTTTTAACTGGTCGTGTCATTACTATTCTATCTTCAGCAATTAGAATAAAATAAATCTTTGTCCGGTACATGAGAACTAAACCAGAGTCACCATCTCCAGCAACGACAACATAAGCTTCGGTAATTTTATCATTTTTTCTTAAGTCAGAGGGATTCTCGATCAGAGTACCATCCGCAAGGGAGATTCCATAGACTTTGGGTCAAATATAGTTCATTTATTCTATTTTTTTCACACAATTAATAATTCTAACGGTTTTAACTTATAACGGTGTTCCGTATACTATTATCAGCGGTTTCAATTTCCCTATTTATCCTAGATGAGTACCCACAAGACTTAATTATTTAAATTAATGGTATTCTTAAACAATCTAGGGAACCTTCAAAGTCGGCTAGGCCTACAAGTACATCCCGGAAAATACATCTTATGATTACTATTAAATAAATTAAAATGATTTTTAGTATACTATATTTGACCCAAATATAGTTGGATTTGTGGTTGGATCGGTTTCTTAACTAAAAGTTGTTTGATTAATTGATCAAAGACTTTGCAACAGGTAATCTACTACTTCTAATAAAGCAAAACAAGCTTAAGCCACATGGCATTAGCTTAAGCCATTACTTGCCACATGGCATTTGCTTAGACCACTTTTTTTTTACTTTTTCCGCCAAAACCATCCTCCTTAGCTTCTTTAATACGCTTCACTTCACTCCAAAACCCTAATACCCATCTCCTTCATCCGGTTCTTCCTTCTTCATCGATTGATCTTCAAAAAACATAGGTATGTTATTTTTCTTTTCCCTCTTTGATTTTTATTTGTCATTGTTAAACACTATCTATTTCTTCCTTAAACCCTAGATATCATCTATTGATCTTTACTATGTTATTTGCAATCTCCTGAACCCTAGATTTCTTCATCTTCAATCACGAGTGGAAGCAACCAGTCCTTATTATGCGGCGTATAAGGTATGTATCCGTGTTTTCAATTTTCTTTTTGCGGCGTTGTTGGTGTCTGGAAGACCTAGCCGCTGCCTCTTCTTAGGGTTTCAGTGATTTCTAACTTATGCATTCATCAATACCTATATTCATTTCTTGAGTGCTTCTGTGATATTTTTCAAGATTTGGTGCTTTTTGAAAGATGGGATCCATCACTGTCTTCTCCAAACGATGCAACAAATAGGTAACAATTCTTCAAATATCGATTCATGTTTGATAATGTCGCTTCCTGTTTGATGTTCTCTATCATATGTTCATCTTTAGGTTTTCCTGTTAAATTCACGTATTGAAGTAGATTTTGAGCAATTGTCAGATGTGATGTTGTTTGCTGACACTATTACAGTTCAACAATTGGGAGTGATGATTTGGCATACCAGAAAGGTTATAGTACAGATTATTGTTTAAGCGTAAGCAATGTTTCATCCATCATTCTCTATTTAAATCCTTAAAATTGTGATGTCTTTGTTGACAACAGGTCCTTTAGAGAGCTGATCCTTCTTCCAATCGATTGCAAGCAGGTTCGTTTTCCATAGATTTGGTGTTATTTTGAGTCTTCTTTATCGTTCTTTAGGTAAATAATTTTGATTGATTATTTCAAAATTTAAATTTTTGAAATTTATATCAATTATGGATACTTATCAAAGTTGTCTAAATTGTAACGTATTTCCAAATTTATCATGATAACTTATATTAAAATTTTAATTGCTTCCAAATTTTGTGTTAGTTTCCATAGTTTTCGACAATCACATTAATTTTCAAGTTTCTCAGAATTTGTTCTTCTTCTTTTTTTGTAGATCATTCCACTTATTCTGCAGGTATGTAAACTAGATTAGATTGTTATGTATTTTAAATGCTTAATCGCACTTTTCTTAATCATTTTTCTGTATTTTTGGTGATTGATTTTTTTTCACAATCATTTAGATATTGATTATATTATGAATATATTAACCTTATTGGTTTTGAATTTAAGTTTGAATAATATTTAACTATTTAGGTAAATTGTTTTGACTGGTTATTTCAAAATTTGAATTTTTGAAATTTATATCAATTATGGATACTTATCAAAGTTGTCTAAATTGTAACGTATTTCCAAATTTATCAAGATAACTTATATTAAAGTTTTAATTGCTTCCAAATTTTGTGTTAGTTTCCATAATTTTCGACAATCACATTAATTTTCAAGTTTCTCAGAATTTGTTCTTTTTTTTTTTTTTGTAGATCATTCCACTTATTCTGCGGGTATGTAAACTAGATTAGATTTTTATGTATTTTAAATGCTTAATCGCACATTTTTTAATCATTTTTCTGTATTTTTTGTGATTGATTTTTTTTCACAATCATTGGATATTGATTATATTATGAATATATTAACCTCATTGGTTTTGAATTTAAGTTTGAATAATATTTAACTATTTAGGT
Source organism: Helianthus annuus (assembly GCF_002127325.2). Classification (NCBI taxonomy): domain Eukaryota; kingdom Viridiplantae; phylum Streptophyta; class Magnoliopsida; order Asterales; family Asteraceae; genus Helianthus; species Helianthus annuus. The sequence goes on along the minus strand of NC_035441.2, from coordinate 118,276,635 downwards.
AATTGTTTTGACTGATTATTTCAAAATTTGAATTTTTGAAAGTTATATCAATTATGGATACTTATCAAAGTAGTCTAAATTGTAACGTATTTCCAAATTTATCAAGATAACTTATATTAAAGTTTTAATTGCTTCCAAATTTTGTGTTAGTTTCTATAATTTTCGACAATCACATTAATTTTTAAGTTTCTCAGAATTTGTTCTTTTTTTTTTTTTTGTAGATCATTCCACTTATTCTGCAGGTATGTAAACTAGATTAGATTATTATGTATTTTAAATGCTCAATCGCACTTTTTTAATCATTTTTCTGTATTTTTGTGTTGCTGATGATGATTTAAATTTTTCGAATCTAATCTTATTAATGGATCTATTCTTGATGTCTTTGAAAGAGTGATGCTCTTACTGATTTTTTTATTTTATTTTTTGTTTTTTTCATGATAAACCCTAAATTTTATGCAATTGCAGGAGTCTGAATCTTCTTCGAACACAAGAGGTAAGTTTAATGTTATCGTTTTTTTGGTGTTTTTTGATCCGGTATAATGATAGTTTTCATCATTTATGCTAATCTCTATAATTTTTAAGTTATTTTGTTTTTTTGGCAAATCAAACTATGATATTTTTTGAAATTTGAAAATCTTTGTTTTTTTACTAATAAATTTTGTATTGGTATTAATATGTATTAATGATTCTTTTGTTTTGTTTTTTTTATTTTTTCATGGTTAACCCTAAATTTTATGCCATTGCCGGACAATTAAACTTCGTCGGACATGTTAATAAAAAAATTTAGTTTTATTGTTTTTTTTTCCTATTTTTTATCCGGTATAATGTTTGGTTTCATACTTTATGCTCATTTAATTTTGGCTGTATTTTTTAGTTACTAATAAATTTGGTATTGTATTAATTTCCGGAAAATTTGTAGTGTTTCTATAAATAAATTCATTTACGTTTTTTGAAACCCCTCCTTTTGTTTGTTTTATATTTTTTCCCTCTCTTATGAGTTTGTTTCTATGTCTGTTGGTTTTGCTTGGCAAGGTTAGACTTTTCTAATAAGTTTGCTTGATTTACGAGATTGGATATTAGTGATTTGATGTAAGACCCGGCTTAATATTACTAGATTTAATGATAATAAACTTGCATTTACTACAAATATTTAGAGTTTACAAAAACTTTCAAGATTTTAAGACCATACCTAATCATAATGTTGACGTTATAATCCTACTAAACAAATATTCAAGACAGAACTACAAGTGTTTACATAATCTTAAAAACAAAATAGATCAAGTGCGGAAGCGTTGATTTGTGTGTTCGGTTCGATTGCTTTTGCTTGATCATCATCCCCCTTACATGTAATACCTAGAAACTGAAATTTTTAGATAAACGTTAGTATTAAAGTCCATGGAAATTAACATAATCGAAACTATGTTCAAAAACAATTTCAAGTAACCAAAAATATGAAAATTCAGCTTCCGTGACTAGGCGCTACAGTAACTTACGGTAGCCACCGTAAGTTATGGTGGCCCCTGGGTAACTGTGGTCTGCCGTAACTCAGTGGGAAACCACCGTAACGTTTTACTCGCTACCGTAAGTTACGGTAGCCACCATAACTTATGGTAGCTGCTGTACATCCTTTCTTGTTTTTGCAGTTTTGCCGATTCTTTTCCTACATCACTGTAATTTAACTTTAAACACGTTTATCACATGACTAAGGCTAATTACTCATATCCGGATTTTACCCACTATCACGTTTCGCTTCCCTTTCGAGGGATCGCTTATGCAATAAACTACATGCTTGTTTCCAAGGTTTCGAGCTTGCCTTTTTATGCTACTTGACATGCTTACAATTCCGAACTTTAACTCCTGTATTAGGAGTTAAATTTCTCAACTAGTTTAGCGTGTCCGCTACACGGCTTACGCTTTGTTTATAACCATTCATCAAGTGATGGTAACCAACATCAAAGTTTACTCTTCAACTTGTTTTGACCCGTTTTTACTTGTTTAAGACACATAGTCACTTTCGTGACATATTGGTTTATCTTGTTTACCGTGTTTCAATATAACGACATAAACTAACAAATAAACTTAATGTAACGAAACGGTAATTTCGTACCTTTAGAGCACTCCTTTCCCACGCGTATTCCCTCCAGCTTGTCCGCTTGACGATCCGGACTCTTTGCCTAAAGAGTTCAATTTACCATTGGTTTAGAACTCTTTACATGATTATTAACGCAACATTATTAACAATAATCAAATCTGCGTTTTTATCCGATTTTTAACATCTTAATCTCTATTTAGGCATTTTATCAAACACCTAGCGGGTCAAATTTTTATATAAACCAAACCAAGTTCGTGACTTGAAATTAGCATCTAATTTAACTTCAATTAGGCAAATCCACACATGTCTTAACATCAATATTTCTGAAATTACTTTACAAATTCAGATTGCGCTAGAACAAGAGTCAAAATTCTAGTATTTATCAAGTTTCTTCAAACTCATTAGTCTCCTACCATGTAAATCACAAACCCTATAAATATGATGTAAGGTTTTCACAAGAAATCATCTAGGGTTTAACTCTAGACATCATATTACTTCAAGATTCATTCATGCATGACATATTTAGGCTCAGTTTCAGTTTTTTTTTTTCACAATTAACCTAGAATTCATGATGGATCAAAATACCAAAATTTTACATACCTTTTGATCCCTACAACGAGGTGATTACTAATTTGTGTTTAGAACTTGATTTGGAGCGGATTGAGGGCTTCGATTTGTGAATTTTATGTGAAGCTAGGGTTTGGAGAGAACTCCTGGTCGCCCCCTTCTCCTGGTCGATCGATGCCCACCCACAAGTGTGTGGTTTTTGTGATTTGTTTACTATTTTAGTGTTTAACTTTCAGATTTGATTAATTTAGTCCCTCAACTTATCATTTAGCTTTTAGTTTAAGTGTTTTAACCTTAGTGTGAGTTATCTCAAGACTTGTAATTAACTAGGTTAAAAATTCCTAGTTAGTTAATTCTTGTTTATTTTCACTTTATAATTCTAAAATAAAGGTTTATATTTTCGGGGTGTTACATTTGATTTTCAGATTTTAAATTTTAAATTTTAAATTTTGAAGTCTTTTAAATTTAAATTTTGAAGTAAACCATTATTGTGTTTGATTTTAAATTTTCAATTTCGAAGTCAACTATTATTTTAAATTTAAATTTGAAAGTTTGCCATTAATGTGTTTGATTTTAAATTTCGAATCTGTAAATTGAATTTAAATTTGAAAAGTTAGACTTTCCTAATAAGTTTGCTTCATTTAAGGGATTGGATATTAGTGATTTGATTTTCAGATTTTAAATTTTAAATTTTGAAGTCAATCATTATTTTAAATTTAAATTTTGAAGTAAACCATTATTGTGTTTGATTTTAAATTTTGAACGCTTTGAAATCTTGATGTTTTTTTATGAGATGCTTTGACTATATTATTTATAATTTAAGGGATGCTTCGAGTCTTCTTCGACTATTGTTTTTGTACTCGAGTTGCATATCTAATTCAAATTGTGTTTTGTAATTTTAGGTGATGAGCTTCTTTCAGACTTCTTCCCCTACAAGGAACTCTTGAATGGGATCCTATGAGAAGTTGAAGGAAAGGTATATCTTGCACCGTTCTTTATCTATATCTATATATCTATATATCTTAAATGGGATCCTATGGGAAATTGATCTCTATTCGATTCACTGATGTATATTCTTCTCCTCACCATTTTGTTCCATTAATCAACTCATGTGTGCCCTTATGTTTGATACTCGATCTTATTCCAGTGATTAATATCCGCTTGAGTAACCCAATCTGAGTCTGATTTTTTTCGTTAACGATTCAGGTAAACTTCCCGATTTGGGTTTTCTGCAAGGCTAATCATTTAAATTAATTTGTTATTTTTATGGTTTACATCCTAAACCCCAGTTTTACAGTATCTCATGATAATCTTTCTTCGTTTTTTAGAATCTGATCAAATTGGGCCATAATCTGAAGAAATGTGTTTAAGCTACGACAAGGTGTGTATAGGATTATGATTGATATTATAAAAAAAAATAACTATAACAGTTTCTCTTCCTGTAATTTTGTATAGCATTATTTATAAAATGATTACACGTATGATAAAAAAATATAAAAGCTGCTCTTCCTGTCTTTTGTTTGCTTCACGTATCTTCGCTAAATCAATATGTTGGAAGGTTTGTGTATGTAGAATTATCGGGATACGCCCACGAAAAAAAATGTCGATTTATATTGTATTTCTCATGACAGTATGAAGGCTATGGTTAAGGATAAATGATAAGATCTTCAAAGGGGTCGATGCTTTTCAAACTAAAATAGTGCAAGACATTAAGGAGGCTACTCTCTGGTGGATGATTAACAGATCGATAGGCGTCAATCTCTCAATCTGGTCCACTTTCTCTGGTTTAGACTTTGGTTAGTGTATGTGTATAGATAATTTTTTTAAAGTGATTGAATGTGTAATGGGGTAAGAGTATTTTGGATGTATCTTAGTGTGTTTTTTTGGAAGCTTAATTGTTGTTTGTATCAGTGACGGACCCAGGAATTTTTTCATGGGGGTGCGGATTTTTTTTTAATTTTTAGGCGTCTAGATATATACATAAAAAAACCGGTTCGGGTCGGGTCGGGTCATGTAAAAAAAAGAACATCAAATTTAAATTTATATAATCATCAAAAACACGTCAAATATTGTTACAAACATATTTAAAAAGTCGCCCTACGGGTTTTCATTTTTTGAAATCTATCCAAAACATCATCTAGAGGTACTTTCTTAAGCAAGTCTTTCTCTATATAACATATACAACTATCACTTAAATTCTCATCGCCAGTCCGATTACGCAAGTCGGTCTTCACATTCTTCATTGCCGAAAAACATCTTTCAACGGTTGCGGTTGCGACGGGTAATACGAGAACAAGCTTCAATAAACGATATACCAATGTAAAAGTTACGTGAATATTTGTTGAAACCATTAACCTTACAAGACTTGACAAACCATCCAAGTTGGCGAATTGTTTATCTTTTTTCACAAAATCAATGTAGTTTCTGAGTTGAACCGGAAGCCTTCGTTTTTCGGCTTCATCGAAATCATATGGATACTTTCCGGCTAACTTTAGTATATTTGGAATGTCAAACGCACTAAAATTATCACACGGACTCAAACAACTGATACAAAGAAGTAGTTCCGATGTTACCTCGTTAAAACGGTTCCCAAATTCTTGAATTTGCAAATCTAGAACCGCATTGAAGCAATCATACTCGTAATAGTGCCGATTTGAGATGTTCGTTTTTCTTCTTGGCCATCTTGGGTTAATATATTCATCGTCTAAATTTTTCACCTCAAGTTCATACATGTCACAAAAAGAGTTAACCTTCTCCAAGAACTCATTAAATCCTTCCAACCTAAACTTTTCAAGTTGGTTTTTTGTGGAAGAAACCAATTTAACCGCATTCATCAAATCTTGTTCTTTTCTTTGTAGACATTGGGACAATGTATGTGTGACGTTTAGAATATGCTCCATCAAGTGTATGTAAAATACAAAGTCGTATTTTTTCATATCCTCTAGAAGTCCGTCCGCTTGTCTACTACAAGGAAGAGTTTGACCCGTTTCTACTATACATCCAAGAACTTCCATAATGTTTGGATATAAAGTAATCAAACGCGAAAGCGTTTTATAGTGGGAATTCCAACGTGTATCTCCGGGTCTTGAAAGTGTCATTTCTTGATTCAACCCACTTCCGGTACAAAGCACGTCTTCTATTTTTTCCAATTGTCTTCTTTGGCTTTCACGAAGCATGTCTTGTCGCTTAGAAGATGCACAAACGGCATTTGTTAAACATGTTATCGTTTCAAATACTCTCCAAATAGGTGTGTGTTTGTGTGCCACCGCCACAACAACTAATTGAAGTTGGTGTGCAAAACAATGAATATAGAAAGCCGAAACATTTTCCTTTAAAATAAGAGCTCTTAAGCCGTTAAACTCACCTGACATGTTACTTGCCCCGTCGTAACCTTGGCCTCTAATCCTTTTCAAACTCAACCCATAACGTGCCAACATATCATCAATAGCCGATTTAAGTGTTAATGCGCTTGTCTCTTTGACATGAACAAGCCCAATAAAACGCTCCTTAACAATCCCAACTTTATCAACATAACGAATAACAACCACCATTTGTTCTTTTTTTGAAACATCACATGATTCATCAACTAATAAAGAAAAAACATCATCACCAAGATCTTCAAAAATTTGTTTAAGTACCTCTTGAGCGTAACAATGTTTAATGTCCGCTTGAATTTTAGGACTAGTCATTTGGTTATTCGCCGGTGCATTCTCTAAGATAACCTTACCAAGCTCTTCATTCATTTCACCCATTAGTTCTAAAAGCTCTAAAAAATTTCCTTTATTTAATGAATCTTTTGACTCATCATGACCACGAAACGCCAAACCGCCATTCAACAACCTTTTTCCAAGCAAAGTAGAAGCACTTAATCTAAGTTTGTAATCACGTTTCTCCTTAGGGGTCCTTTTGTCCCATTGTGTGTTTACCACTTGCTTTTCGTTAAGTAAATCGGCACACTTTTGGAAACATTTGTTGTGGGCACTATTAACTAACCCAACATGTTTTGTAAGTACCTCATGTACTTTTTTCCAATTGTTATACCCGTTCAAAACAAATGTGTCTCTATGATCACCAAATTCGGACCTAAACAAGTAACAACATAAGCAAAACACACGATCCGATTTTATACTATACTCTAACCATCCCTTGTATTCCTTTCGGTCATACCATTCTTGTTTGAATTTTCTCAACTCTTTACCTTGAAACGTTGATGTTGGATATTTAATACCCGTTGGTTGACATGGTCCTCTTAGTAGGTATGCCCTTCTAACATCATCTCGTTGATTCACGTTGTATGATGCTATCGCCTTGCGATCATGAGGATCCGAGGGAAGATCATTCACATCAACAAAATCGGAAGATGATCCAATTTCATCCGCTTTCCTCTTGTTGAGAAATCGCGCCATAACATCTTTACTCATTGTGCCTATTAATCACATACAAAATAAACAATTTAATATTTTATCAACAATCGGATGTGTGTTTTGATACATTGTTTATCAAACATTCAATAACAATTTAATTTAATATTTTATCAACAACCCAATATAAACAATCTATTATTAAATACTAAATTTAACTTCTTGTGGACTTGTGGCTATAAATCAACAGCAACATTTAATAAATATAAATCAACAGCAACATTTAGTAAACCATTTGCCACCGCCGACTTGCCGACTTGCTTACAACAGCAACTTTAATACTACAACCTTATCATTCTATCAAGTATCAAAATTCAAAAACCTTATCAAAATTCAAAACTATTGAAGATTTGAAGAACAAAATCGAGTGTACCTGGTGGTCGATCGAAGCCTGTGTTGATCGGATCAACTTGATCCTTCTTCTTTCTTGGTTGCTTCAGAAGAGAGTCTTGGTTGCTGTAGAAGAGAGGGGAGGGCGGGAGAGATGAAAGGTCGCCGATTGGGTTTATTTGGGTAATTGGGTTATGTTTTGTTAATTGATTTTGTTATTTGGGTTGGGTTTTACCATAACCTTATTCCATTGGGCTTGATGTTGGGCTATATGAATACAAATTTTATTTAAAGAGATTTGTTTACATAATTGGATCGGGTTTAAATACGTGTTCACAAATTTTTTTTATATAAATTTCTAACATTTTTTAAGGGGTGCGGTCAGATTTTTCCAAGGGGTGCGGTCGAAATTTTCCAAGGGGTGCGGTCGGGATTTTTCGCGACAAATAACACTAAAATTTTTTTTTTCAAGGGGTGCGGCCGCCCACCCACGGGCCTTAATAGGTCCGCCCCTGGTTTGTATGCCTCTTTTGGTGATTAATAAAGTTTGGTTTACTGAAAAAAAAAACGCAATGTCAACCGTTTTTACCTAACGGGTGATTTGCTTTATATTTATCTCTAATTGCTCAAGTAGGTAAACTTTAAAAAATTGTTTAAAGACGGACTTATGATGTAACACCTCGAAAAATTTCGTCCAATAATGTCTTGACACGTGTCATAAGGTTCCGGTATGTGAAAATATACTTTAGAGGGACTAAAAGTGACAAACGGTGAAAACTATGGAACGTAAGGGTCCAAAGTGTCAAAAATGGATAAATAGACTCTATGATAACCCTACATAATGTTCATAACCTTAAACGGATGGTTCATGGATCATACGACGCGGAAATTGCACCAAAGTGAGAAATTGCAAACTATAGGGGCCAAAAGTGTCAACATGTTTAATTTATACCTCTGAGTGAACTTTTGGTAGACCCGAAGCTTTGAGAAGCTAAAATATACTCACTAGAATATGTGGTTAAAATTTCGTGAAGTTTCGTCAACGTATGAGAAAGTTATGGCCAAAACCGTACTTGAGGGGTTAAAAGCGTCAACGTCGAATTACATGGCTTTTCGGTTGAGCGCAAAGTTATCCGAGGACATTACCATGTTGGTAAATGTCCTAAGGTTCTTAGAAACCAAGTTTGGGGGTTTACGAGTCAAAATAAGCAGCCGAAACATCGCGTGCAAGACCAGGGACCAAAGCTGTCAATGTTTGAAACTTGTTTGGCTGATCAGAGGGTCAGGCAACCCGCCTGGACATGCCCAGGCGGGCCGCGTGGGACTGCCAGTAACAGAAATCGCGAAAATGACCATTTTGGGTCCGAATTTGAAGTTGTAAACAGCTGTTATCACCTCTCTTTTGATCCAATGAAAGTCCTTGCATGCCTAGGCTACTGAGAACTTGCTACTACCTCTGATTTCATCCATAAAACAGATCAAAAGCTCATTTCTTTGAGCTCATACATTGTGATCAAGAACATCCAACTTGTAAAACTCTCAAGACAACTTCCTGGAGCAAATCTGAACGTCAAGGCAACATCCTAGTGTTAGCTAGGCATCAATAGGACCTTTGTAAGCTTCTAATTCAGTCTCTAATTCGTTCTTGCATCGATTATTAGTAAAAGTCAAACTGATTGTTCTTATACTTTGACTTTCTGATTAAACGAGTTTCACTCAGTCATTTTCTCAAATTGAAACCACATTTATGTTGGTATTTATGTGGGAAACAAACCCTCAAAAGGGTATTCACTGATTCCCACTTAATGCATGCTAATTGTCGAGTCAAACTTGTTTCTAAAAAGTCAACAGAAATGGTTTTTGTGAAAAATAGCTTAAATGGTAATGTAGATGACATGCAATCTGTTTGATCATCATAGATAGCTTTATAATGAATATAAGAATGTGTTTTACCATGATCAACTCGACAATCCTTAGTATAGATACGAATCGGAACCGAAAGTCTTGTAAAACGACTATTTCATAGACCATCGATTCGGATTCGTACATGCATGTTTGAGATCTGTATTGGAGGGTATTTTTGACCATTTTTACTTTGGTAAAACTTTCTGGAATTTTTGTTGTTTGAGTCTATGCTTAGCCGATTCATTTGCATGTTTCCGATTATGCTTAAAAGTTGACTATTTTGCCCTTTTTGATATAAAACGTGATTTTTGGAAAAGTGAAAGAGTAGAAATCTTTATTTCTAATATATAAACTTGCACCGAAAATTTCGGATCAGTTGGTGGTCCAGATTTTGAGTTATGGCCATTAGCGTAAAACTATGTTCTTAAATTACATAAACGACCCTTTTCGCATATAACCCATTTCAGGCCACGTTTTGATACAAAACTTTTTACCCACTGATGTTATATAATATTTTGGGATTTTAGATGATTTTTATTTAATTTTTGGCTGAGCATATCTTAGATCGCTTAGTTATTTCGGTTTATGTCGGTTTTGACCGTTTAGGCCATAAAATGAGTTTTATGCATTCTTTTGACCCGAAACCTTTTCCTACTGATTTTATATGTTATATAAATTATTTTAAGTATTCTGGAAATATAAAAATCCCAGATTTATTTTGAAAACCCGGAAACGGCGTTAAATCGTATTTTAAGCGTTTTTAACGCATAGTAAGCGTTATACTCATTTTAAACATATAAGACTTATACCTACTGATGTAATTAGCATATTTTCATATAATAACAGTAAGTATAAGTATATGAACTCAGATGTCCAGTTTTGGCGTTTTTAGCCCTTGTGAAATTACTAAAATACCCCTACGGGGCATAGTTTGATTTTAAATGTTAAGTTTGGTATATGGGTCATACCCTACCGTTATAATATGTTAAATGAAGTATATTTACTGTATAAACCAGACCCGAAACTCAGATTTCTAATTTGACTCTTTCATAATCTTTTAAATGACCAAAATGCCCTTCTAAGGCATAAATTGAGTTTAAAATTATTCCGGGCAATATAGAACATAACTTACTGATGTTATATCATATTTAAAGCATATTATCTCAGGAAACTTGCATTTGACTCTTTTGGCTACCCGTAACGCCCTTTTTGCGTTCGGTTCGGTTTACGTAACTAATTTGCGTAAATTGACCGAAACGGGTCAAACGTTATCATTTTTATCTTAAAATCCAGAATGTATTTAGTATACCCATATTATACAAGTATTCAAACTTGTCGGGTCTAAATCACATTCTATCCGGTCTTTCGCTTTAATCGTGCGTAAACCGTATCATTCTTAAAAACTAATCGGTCAAAGCTTAGGCTTAAATAAAAGACCCGTTAGAAATCTAATAGGTTATTATAAACCTTTGTTCCAGATTAGGAGGCCCAGTAAAAGCTACCTACACTTACTGTTTGTGATTCATACTTGCTCAGGTAAATGCATTTTGACTTATTTTCCCTATACGGGCTTGGGGTACGGTATTTAAAATACCGCTTGATGGGGCGCACAAGTCCTGCACCTTATGGGTGTACAGTCTTGAATAGCTTGTGCGACTCGTTTAAACAGTCTTGTCTTACTTTAGGCTTTGGGGGGTTATTGACCGTGTCCCGGATATCCTTGGCATTATCTTACGAGATGGCCACGACCAGAGCACGGGGTGTAGGCGTACACCCGGCGTGTATAACTCTTTAATGTGGTGTGTCATTTAATCTTTAGCCCGGACAGCAGATCCCGGGCCACCATAAGTACGGGTACATGTAAATCGTTCACAAGTTTATATTGCATAAATATCCCAAGTTAATAAAAATATTTATGCCTTGTGCATCTAAATCAATTTTCAATCATTTTCAAAATGAGTCAGTCGATTTGTATTTACCAGTGTAAACTGACGTATTTTTCCCAAAAGGTTAAGTGCAGGTACTATACGAAATAGGCTGGCTGTTTCCTAAGAGCGTCCACTATAGTCTCGCAAGCTCGGACGACAAATAACTGTTGAACAATTTATTCTTATTTTAATTGATCCGCCTGTGGATCCGTTTCAACTACTTATGATGTTTATTATGTCATTTTGATTAAAGTTGAAATGTATCTATTCTGCTTCCGCTGTGCATTATTATATTGTGTTGTTTGTCTATGACGATGCCAACCACGTCACTGTACCCCACACCGGGCCCACCGGTGACACGTGGAGATCGGGGTGTGACAGGTTGGTATCAGAGCCAACGCTGAGTGAATTAAACACTAGTCCTTTGTGTTTAATCTCAGTTACACAATTGCACAATCCTCGATTTTCGAGTCTAGACAAAGAACTTAGGAAATGTTCGACATTTCGTTTATTTTACCTTTATTTTAACTATTAGCTTTGTCTTATATATTTTGTTGTGCAACTTGTTTAATTTTTGACAGGTTCATCATGCCACCACGTATGCGAGGACGAGGAGGATTCGCCACATCGCACGATCATGAGGCAGGACCCTCACACAGGCGAGCTCCATCAGCTTCGCACAACACCGCAGCCAACGATCTTTGGAGATCATTTGCCGAGCCAGCCAGGCACTCGGTATCTGCGAGCACTTCGCCATCACTACCCCAATCATTTGGGCCCCACTCGGAAAATGGGCCCCATGGTTCCCATGGATCTTATATACCTCTTCATCAGTCACCTCACCACTACCCAGCACCAGCTTATCAGGGCCTATACAACCCTGACGCTTTCTTGGATGAGCCGGTGGGTCATAACCCACTAGGACCGGAAGACCACTTCTCTGGTGGTCACGAGATGGAGGTTGACGAGGACACGGACCCTTCACTGCCACCGTCAGGTACGCCCAACCATCCCATCGAGATATCGGATGGGTCACCATTTAGGGGATCACCCTACAATGGTGTGGATAGCTATGAGGAGAGATTTCGGCAGCACGATTGGTTTTACACCCCCAGCCACCACAACTCTCCGATGCTCCAGTCTCGCCATGGTTCGCCGGTGCACTCGCAGCACCACTCTCAGCAGCAGCAGCTTCAGCAGCCGCCCTTGCAGCAGGACCTATCTGAGGCCCTCTGGCGCGACGTGATCACTCCGTCGCCACCGCCACCACCAGTTTTGCCTCCTCCGCCTCAGAGGCCACGGAGGAATGCGCGTATGTCTACGCGAGGAGGGATTCGCATTGGTACCCCTCCGCACATTGGTAGCAGCCGCTACTCACCTCTTCATGAGGAGTCCGAGATGGGGGAGTCTCCGCATCCCGTTTCGGAGGTCACTTCTGCGCCGATTCCGCCTCTGCCGCCGCAGAACTTCGGAGAGCCGATTCCGGCTTACGCCAGCGCAGTGCAGTTCAACCCGTTTGAGCCGACTTTCCCTCCCGGTTATGATTATATGGGAGATCCCTATTGGTTAGCCTCAGGCTACAACCCTCTCAACCAGGAGAGTACATTTGGAGGTCCCTGGGCTACGGGACCATCAGCTTTTGGTTTCCCACCGCAGGGCTACCAGCAGCCATCGCAGCCACAGCAGTACCAGCCACCACCGCCGGCACCTATGATGTCGCCGCCGCAGGTTCAGGAAATCCTGCAAGGAATAAACAGTGTACGACGTGATTTGCAACATGAGATGCGAGCCGATCGCCGACGCAACGATGGCATGTTCAAGAAGATGTTTGATTTGCTCAAGGGTAAGAGTAAGAAGGATCGTTAGATCCTTTGTTGTTAGCTCTTTTACTCATGTCCCTGCGTGGACATCTATTCCTGTACTCTACCCCTGCGTGGGTATATTTCCCTTATTCTACCCCTGCGTGGGTATGTTGTTCTATTAACCCCTGCGTGGGTTTGTTTTGCTTTATTTGTTGTTGTTGTTTGTTTAGCCCCTGCGCGGGCATGGTATTCATGTTATTTGAATTAAAGTCCCGTTTAGGGCAAAGATGTACTAGTACTTTATTTAAAATTTGAAATGGTTAATTTGAATTTCTCATTTTATTTGTGTGCATGAATAATATTAAAATAAATGGAAAATATCAATTTTTATTTGATTTGCCATTTTAATAAGAATCTTAGTAAGGTAGAACCTAGCTTGAATGCCTTATTTACAGGCCTAGCCAATATGGTAAAACCTGGTTGAAAAGATTCAAATCTCTGTTAACATCTGAAAACATGTTAACATTCCTGGCCAAGCGTGATCTGTAAAATCACACAAGCCACCCTTTTTAATAAATTATCTACAGATTATATCTGTACACAAGTCTGTTTATGACTTGATACCTGCGGGTTATGACTATGTCATATAGTGGCAGTTGTGGTTTATGACTCCCTGCCTAGTAAAGGATTATTTGTTTAATTATACAATGCTAATCCTATAAAAATCTAAATTTATAATTTAGTAAGTTGTCCGAAGTGACTAGGCCTATTGTGCCAATATATATTACATTCCATAATATGGTTATTAATACCATGGTTAATAAATCGTCTAGGACGATAATGCTGCTAGGTTTCTAAATAGACCTTGTCCTTTATTGTAGCTTAAAGCTACAATGGCCAAATCGGAGGAAACCAACAGCCATTCTGGAGAACACCCAGATAATACCAGGATTCACGTCACTGGTGAAGAATTGCAAGCACTGATAGATAACGCAGTTGCCAAAGCTATGGATAGGCAATTCAGGGAATCTAGCGGTACTCGGAGTAGAACCCGAACAGTAACGCACGTAAAGCCCAAGACTCATTCTGAGCCTCATAGTAAGCCACCTTCTAAAAAGAGTGAGCCGAAGAAAGATGAGGATGATAATCACTCCTACAACCACAGCAGTATTCCTAAGCAAGAAGTCAAGCTGAAGCATGATACGTACAGCAAGTCCTGTACGTACAAATATTTCGTATCTTGCAAACCCAGAGATTTTACTGGGGAAAAAGGAGCAGTAGATTGCATGACGTGGATCGATGAGATGGATACTGTGGTTGATATCAGCGGGTGTGCTGATAGGGACGTCGTGAAGTACGTGTCCCAGTCGTTCAAGGGAGATGCGTTAGCATGGTGGAAGTCACTCCTACAAGCTGCCGGTAAGGCCACACTGTACGGTTTGTCATGGGAACAGTTTGTGGCCCTGATCAAAGAGAATTTCTGCCCGCAGTATGAGGTCGAAAGAATTGAATCGGATTTCGTATCTCTGGTTATGAAGAATCTCGATTGTCAAGCGTATCTTACTACGTTCAACACTTTATCTCGGTTAGTGCCTTATCTGGTGACCCCGGAGCCGCGAAGGATTGCTCGATTTATTGGGGGTCTGGCACCGGAGATAAAGGCAAGCGTCAAGGCTTCAAGGCCTACTACATTTAGATCAGTAGCTGATCTATCCCTCTCCCTCACTCAAGATGTAGTCAGACTGAGAGCTATGAAGAGCTCAGAGGAAAACAAGAGGAAACGTGAGGATGACACCTCACGAAGATCTGAGAAACGACACAAGGGAAACAACGACCATAGAAAAGGGTCGGGGTTCAAGAAAGGAGATCAGTCGGGTGAAAAACCCAGATGCAAGAACTGCAAGAGACACCACTTTGGGAAGTGTCGTTTGGAAGCAAAATCCCAGTCTTCCGAGAAACGTTGTGGAATCTGCAAGTCCACAGATCATAAAGCTGTGGATTGCAAGAAAATGAAGGATGCAACTTGTTTTGGTTGCAACGAGAAAGGGCACATTCGGCCAAACTGCCCAAAGAATGCGAAGAAAGCTGATGACGGAAAGAAGACTAATGCGAGAGTCTTCAGAATGGATGCCAAGGAAGCAGTCCTTGACGACAACGTCATTACAGGTACGTTTCTTGTAAATGATGTTTTTGCTAGAGTCTTGTTTGATTCAGGAGCTGATAAGTCGTTTGTAGATGATAAGTTTTGTAAATTGTTGAACCTTCCTGTTAAAACCCTAAGTGTGAAATATGAGGTGGAATTAGCCGATGGAACCATAGAAACCGCCTCGACTGTTCTAGATGGATGTGTTATATCCATTAGGAATCACTCTTTCCCGTTATCCTTGCTTCCCTTTAAGCTAGCTGGATTCGACATAGTGATAGGCATGGATTGGTTGTCGAGTAACCAGGCCCAGATTCTGTGCAACAGAAAGCAAGTAGTAGTTAAGACTCCGTCTGGTGAGTCACTTACTATTCAAGGAGACACCCAGCATGGATTGCCTGAGCAAGTGTCCATGCTCAAGGCATCCAGATGCATGCAGAAAGGATGTGTCATTTATATGGCACAAGTTACCATTGATGAGCCGAAGCCAAAGATTGAGGATATCCCTGTTATCTCGGAATATCCTGAAGTATTTCCTGAAGAACTCCCCGGTTTGCCACCGGATAGGCAAGTGGAGTTTCGTATAGACATCATCCCAGGTGCAGCGCCTGTAGCAAGAGCACCATACAGATTGGCACCAACGGAGATGAAGGAGTTGAGGACGCAGTTGGATGATCTATTAGCTAAAGGTTTTATTAGACCTAGCTCGTCTCCTTGGGGAGCACCAATCTTGTTCGTTAAGAAGAAGGATGGATCGATGCGTCTGTGCATCGATTATCGTGAGCTTAATAAGGTCACTATCAAAAATAGATATCCGTTACCCAGGATCGACGATCTGTTCGATCAGTTGCAAGGAGCAAGCTATTTCTCCAAGATTGACCTGAGGTCAGGTTATCATCAGTTGAAGGTCAAAGACGAAGATGTGCACAAGACAGCGTTTAGGACTCGATATGGACATTATGAGTTCCTAGTGATGCCGTTCGGGCTCACAAACGCACCAGCCGCATTCATGGATCTCATGAACCGTGTCTGCAAGCCTTATCTAGATAAATTCGTCATCGTCTTTATTGACGACATCCTTATCTACTCGAAGATCCAAGCTGACCATGAGAAACACCTTCGTTGTATTCTCAAACTTCTGCATCAAGAGAAGCTTTATGCCAAATTTTCGAAGTGTGAATTTTGGCTTCGAGAAGTCCAATTCCTTGGACATGTAGTAAGCGAGCGTGGTATCCAAGTAGATCCCGCTAAAGTAGAAGCAGTCATGAACTGGCAGGAGCCGAAGACTCCTACCGAGATTCGCAGTTTCCTCGGGTTGGCAGGATATTATAGGCGATTTATTGAGAACTTTTCAAGAATTGCTGCGCCCCTAACTTCGCTGACTCGTAAGAAGATTAAGTTCGATTGGGGCCCTAAGCAGCAGGAATCCTTCGATATTTTGAAGAAGAAGTTGAGCAATGCTCCAGTGTTGACATTGCCCGATGGCATAGAAGATTTCATAGTGTATTGCGATGCATCGCACACAGGTATGGGCTGTGTGCTCATGCAGAGAGGCAAAGTCATTGCCTACGCTTCTCGACAGCTCAAGGTGCATGAGAAGAACTACACCACCCACGATTTGGAATTGGGTGCTGTTGTATTTGCTTTGAAGCTATGGAGACATTACTTGTATGGAACCAAGTGTATAATTTATTCGGATCACAAGAGTCTTCAGCACTTGTTCAATCAGAAAGAATTGAACATGCGTCAAAGGCGATGGATGGAAACTCTCAATGACTATGACTGTGAGATAAGATACCATCCAGGCAAGGCAAATGTAGTTGCCGACGCCTTAAGCAGAAAGGAAAGGGTGAAACCGATCAGAATCAATGCCAAGCGCATTGAAATAAGAAATAATTTAAATGAAAGGGTGTTAGCTGCACAGAAGGAAGCTGTGTTGGAAGCTAACTATCCTGCGGAGAAGTTAGGAGTAACTGAGGAGCAGTTATCCTACGATAAAGATGGAATGCTACGACTAAACGGACGAATATGGGTTCCAGTTTATGGAGGACTTCGGGATGTTATCCTCCAGGAAGCCCACAGCTCTAAATATTCCGTTCATCCTGGAGCTGATAAGATGTACCAGGATTTGAAAGCAAACTACTGGTGGATTGGTTTGAAAAAGTCAGTAGCTGAGCATGTAGCTAAATGTTTGACTTGTGCGCAAGTCAAGGCTGAGCATCAGAAGCCGTCAGGTTTGCTTCAGCAACCTGAAATTCCCAAGTGGAAATGGGAGATGGTGACAATGGATTTCATCACCAAGTTGCCGAAGACGAAAAAGGGAAATGATACCATATGGGTCATAGTAGATAGACTGACTAAGTCAGCTCATTTTCTACCCATCAAGGAGACGTATAGCTCAGATATGTTAGCCCAATTATACGTCGATAAGATTGTAGCGCTACATGGTATACCTATATCTATTATCTCTGATAGAGATACTAGATATACGTCACATTTTTGGAAGAGTTTCCAACAGTCGTTGGGCACTCGTTTGAATTTTAGTACGGCTTATCATCCTCAGACCGATGGTCAGAGTGAGCGTACTATTCAAACTTTGGAAGACATGCTTCATGCATGTGCGATCGACTTGGGTGGTAGTTGGGATAAGAACCTACCACTGATTGAATTCTCCTACAACAATAGCTACCATTCCAGCATAAAGGCTGCGCCTTTTGAAGCCCTATACGGTAGAAAGTGTAGATCGCCCATTTGTTGGGCAGAAGTTGGAGATGTCCAGTTGTCAGGACCAGATATCGTCTTTGAGACGACAGACAAGATCGTTCAGATTCGCGATCGTTTGAAAGCTGCCAGGGACAGGCAGAAAAGTTATGCGGATCCTAAGCGCAAAGACTTTCACTTCGAGGTAGGTGATAAAGTATTGCTTAAAGTATCACCCTGGAAGGGTGTGATGCGGTTTGGAAAGAAAGGCAAGGTAAGCCCGAGATATATAGGACCTTTCGAGATTATCGAACGTGTCGGGTCAGTTGCTTATAAGTTAAACTTGCCTGAAGAGCTTAGTGCTATTCACAATGTGTTCCACATCTGTAACTTAAAGAAGTGTTTCGCTGACGAATCACTGGTTATACCGCATACAGATATACACATAGACGAAAGTTTGAAGTTCGTAGAAAAACCTTTGTCGATTGAGGATCGACAGGTGAAAAAGCTTCGGAGGAAGCACGTGCCTATTGTAAAGGTCAAATGGGATGCCCGTAGAGGACCCGAATATACGTGGGAAGTGGAATCCACGATGCAAGAAAAATATCCCCATTTGTTTCAGTAAATCTCGAGGTCGAGATTTCTTTTAAGGGGGTGAGGATGTAACACCTCGAAAAATTTCGTCCAATAATGTCTTGACACGTGTCATAAGGTTCCGGTATGTGAAAATATACTTTAGAGGGACTAAAAGTGACAAACGGTGAAAACTATGGAACGTAAGGGTCCAAAGTGTCAACAATGGATAAATAGACTCTATGATAACCCTACATAATGTTCATAACCTTAAACGGATGGTTCATGGATCATACGACGCGGAAATTGCACCAAAGTGAGAAATTGCAAACTATAGGGGCCAAAAGTGTCAACATGTTTAATTTATACCTCTGAGTGAACTTTTGGTAGACCCGAAGCTTTGAGAAGCTAAAATATACTCACTAGAATATGTGGTTAAAATTTCGTGAAGTTTCGTCAACGTATGAGAAAGTTATGGCCAAAACCGTACTTGAGGGGTTAAAAGCGTCAACGTCGAATTACATGGCTTTTCGGTTGAGCGCAAAGTTATCCGAGGACATTACCATGTTGGTAAATGTCCTAAGGTTCTTAGAAACCAAGTTTGGGGGTTTACGAGTCAAAATAAGCAGCCGAAACATCGCGTGCAAGACCAGGGACCAAAGCTGTCAATGTTTGAAACTTGTTTGGCTGATCAGAGGGTCAGGCGACCCGCCTGGACATGCCCAGGCGGGCCGCGTGGGACTGCCAGTAACAGAAATCGCGAAAATGACCATTTTGGGTCCGAATTTGAAGTTGTAAACAGCTGTTATCACCTCTCTTTTGATCCAATGAAAGTCCTTGCATGCCTAGGCTACTGAGAACTTGCTACTACCTCTGATTTCATCCATAAAACAGATCAAAAGCTCATTTCTTTGAGCTCATACATTGTGAACAAGAACATCCAACTTGTAAAACTCTCAAGACAACTTCCTGGAGCAAATCTGAACGTCAAGGCAACATCCTAGTGTTAGCTAGGCATCAATAGGACCTTTGTAAGCTTCTAATTCAGTCTCTAATTCGTTCTTGCATCGATTATTAGTAAAAGTCAAACTGATTGTTCTTATACTTTGACTTTCTGATTAAATGAGTTTCACTCAGTCATTTTCTCAAATTGAAACCACGTTTATGTTGGTATTTATGTGGGAAACAAACCCTCAAAAGGGTATTCACTGATTCCCACTTAATGCATGCTAATTGTCGAGTCAAACTTGTTTCTAAAAAGTCAACAGAAATGGTTTTTGTGAAAAATAGCTTAAATGGTAATGTAGATGACATGCAATCTGTTTGATCATCATAGATAGCTTTATAATGAATATAAGAATGTGTTTTACCATGATCAACTCGACAATCCTTAGTATAGATACGAATCGGAACCGAAAGTCTTGTAAAACGACTATTTCGTAGACCATCGATTCGGATTCGTACATGCATATTTGAGATCTGTATTGGAGGGTATTTTTGACCATTTTTACTTTGGTAAAACTTTCTGGAATTTTTGTTGTTTGAGTCTATGCTTAGCCGATTCATTTGCATGTTTCCGATTATGCTTAAAAGTTGACTATTTTGCCCTTTTTGATATAAAACGTGATTTTTGGAAAAGTGAAAGAGTAGAAATCTTTATTTCTAATATATAAACTTGCACCGAAAATTTCGGATCAGTTGGTGGTCCAGATTTTGAGTTATGGCCATTAGCGTAAAACTATGTTCTTAAATTACATAAACGGCCCTTTTCGCATATAACCCATTTCAGGCCACGTTTTGATACAAAACTTTTTACCCACTGATGTTATATAATATTTTGGGATTTTAGATGATTTTTATTTAATTTTTGGCTGATCATATCTTAGATCGCTTAGTTATTTCGGTTTATGTCGGTTTTGACCGTTTAGGCCATAAAATGAGTTTTATGCATTCTTTTGACCCGAAACCTTTTCCTACTGATTTTATGTGTTAAATAAATTATTTTAAGTATTCTGGAAATATAAAAATCCCAGATTTATTTTGAAAACCCGGAAACGGCGTTAAATCGTATTTTAAGCGTTTTTAACGCATAGTAAGCGTTATACTCATTTTAAACATATAAGACTTATACCCACTGATGTAATTAGCATATTTTCATATAATAGCAGTAAGTATAAGTATATGAACTCAGATGTCCAGTTTTGGCGTTTTTAGCCCTTGTGAAATTACTAAAATACCCCTACGGTGCATAGTTTGATTTTAAATGTTAAGTTTGGTATATGGGTCATACCCTACCGTTATAATATGTTAAATGAAGTATATTTACTGTATAAACCATACCCGAAACTCAGATTTCTAATTTGACTCTTTCATAATCTTTTAAATGACCAAAATGCCCTTCTAAGGCATAAATTGAGTTTAAAATTATTCCGGGCAATATAGAACATAACTTACTGAAGTTATATCATATTTAAAGCATATTATCTCAGGAAACTTGCATTTGACTCTTTTGGCTACCCGTAATGCCCTTTTTGCGTTCGGTTCGGTTTACGTAACTAATTTGCGTAAATTGACCGAAACGGGTCAAACGTTATCATTTTTATCTTAAAATCCAGAATGTATTTAGTATACCCATATTATACAAGTATTCAAACTTGTCGGGTCTAAATCACATTCTATCCGGTCTTTCGCTTAATCGTGCGTAAACCGTATCATTCTTAAAAACTAACCGGTCAAAGCTTAGGCTTAAATAAAAGACCCGTTAGAAATCTAATAGGTTATTATAAACCTTTGTTCCAGATTAGGAGGCCCAGTAAAAGCTACCTACACTTACTGTTTGTGATTCATACTTGCTCAGGTAAATGCATTTTGACTTATTTTCCCTATACGGGCTTGGGGTACGGTATTTAAAATACCGCTTGATCGGGCGCACAAGTCCTGCACCTTATGGGTGTACAGTCTTGAATAGCTTGTGCGACTCGTTTAAACAGTCTTGTCTTACTTTAGGCTTTGGGGGGTTATTGACCGTGTCCCGGATATCCTTGGCATTATCTTACGAGATGGCCACGACCAGAGCACGGGGTGTAGGCGTACACCCGGCGTGTATAACTCTTTAATGTGGTGTGTCATTTAATCTTTAGCCCGGACAGCAGATCCCGGGCCACCATAAGTACGGGTACATGTAAATCGTTCACAAGTTTATATTGCATAAATATCCCAAGTTAATAAAAATATTTATGCCTTGTGCATCTAAATCAATTTTCAATCATTTTCAAAATGAGTCAGTCGATTTGTATTTACCAGTGTAAACTGACGTATTTTTCCCAAAAGGTTAAGTGCAGGTACTATACGAAATAGGCTGGCTGTTTCCTAAGAGCGTCCACTATAGTCTCGCAAGCTCGGACGACAAATAACTGTT
The DNA here is from genome assembly GCF_002127325.2 of Helianthus annuus. Classification (NCBI taxonomy): domain Eukaryota; kingdom Viridiplantae; phylum Streptophyta; class Magnoliopsida; order Asterales; family Asteraceae; genus Helianthus; species Helianthus annuus. Next base: position 118,254,756 of record NC_035441.2, on the reverse strand, counting down.
GAACAATTTATTCTTATTTTAATTGATCCGCCTGTGGATCCGTTTCAACTACTTATGATGTTTATTATGTCATTTTGATTAAAGTTGAAATGTATCTATTCTGCTTCCGCTGTGCATTATTATATTGTGTTGTTTGTCTATGACGATGCCAACCACGTCACTGTACCCCACACCGGGCCCACCGGTGACACGTGGAGATCGGGGTGTGACATATGATTAGTTTGTTTGTATTTATTTTATGTATAGATGTCAAAAGATATTTAGAGGATAACCTGTGATTAACTCGATTAAAACAGGTTGTGATGAAATGAGTCTTTTTTTTTTAAATAAGTGTTTTCAAAATTGGTGAGGCTGTGGTATAAATGAAGTTTTTCAAAATCATATTATATATTACACACTCAGAATAATAATATTGAAGGTTGAGTGTATGTGACCCTATAAATATAGAGGTGTCCTTTATTTTAATTTTTTTCTATTATAGAAATTCCAATGTCATGGTATTTTTGTTGTTTCCTCTATTATTTTCTCTATATAATATAGAATAGAGGTTCCAATGTAAATGCTCTAAATATAGACGTTTACTTTACATTCTTGCTTTTGTATGTTTTTATAGCTCTTTACAACAAGAAAAAGTTTAAGAAACCAATTAAAAATTTATGATGGAGAAAAGGAAAAGATGATATTTTAGATGTTAAAGTGTTATTTTTATACTTTTATTTGTTATAAATTGAATTTCGTACCCGGAAAATTTCTGAGTTATAACCTAATTTTTTTCTATAACAGTAAAAGGGATTTATATCAAATCAAGTGTTGGAGGGTAGCCAACCAGTTGATATCTCTAAGAACCCGTTTGAGTTGTTCTTACACTTAGGTAAGAATCTATTTATTTCAAATTAATTTCATGTATATAAAACAGTAATTAACTCTTTTGAGTTAATTACTGTTTCGTCATGTGGTTTGTTAAAAATCACTATTTCAATCCATTAGTTTAAAAATTGCGATTTCAGTCCGTGTGGTTTCACTTTCGTGACCATTTTCAGTCCCTGTGGTTTCACTTTCGTAACCATTTCAATCCATTTATTCTGTAAGTACAGGGACTGAAATGGTTACGAGGTGGACTGAAATGGTTACGAAAGTGAAACCACAAGGACTGAAATCGCAATTTTTAAACTAATAGACTGAAATAGTGATTTTTTGACAAACCACAGGGACGAAAACAGTAATTAACGCTTTTTAATAATCTAGCAATAGAGCTTTAAATTCTAAGTCGTCCTGATTGGAATTGATAATATCAGAGGATGAATGCGATAGTGGAGTTAAAGAAGACATCATGAAAACATCATGAAGGTTTAGTTGACAAAAACTTAATTTGTAACGAACATTATGTAGATGTACTATTGGGACGTGCTCAACTGTGTCAAAATATTAGGCTTAACAAATCACACTTTAACGCTTCTACGTTTAAATTATTTTATGTGTTTAGTTGGTGTTTAGCCACCCACGAAGCTCGCAGAGTCTTAGGCTAGTTGTTTAATCAATAAACTTGAGATACAGTGGCGAAGCTTGAGATTTCCGACCTGGAGGGCGGAAGTCACCGGACCTAAAAATTTCTATAAAACCGTGGGCCGAAAACGTATATACCCAAAAATTTCTATATGAAAACTACATACTCTCCACTATTGAGCGAAAAGTTCGGGGGGTCGGCCGCTCCCTCCCGCCCCTTAAAAGCTTCGTCCATGCTTGAGAACACAATTCTGATCAAATATCGAGAATACAATAAACACATAAATCCCCGAATCACACAACTGAGATTAATCTTCAAACGAGTTTTACAATAAGAGTTTCGATTGCGTTGAACTTATATTGCGATTCCTAAGCTAAAAACCAGCTAAGATTCTCTAAATAATTTAGAAGACACTTACAAAGACCTGGTAGAGATATAAAGATAATTTTCATATCTTTGACTTGAATTCAAATGATATTATTCTATAACGCCTACAACTTCCTCTTACTAGTAGGAATAATATCCCATCAATATTAAGTTGCTTAGCAATAAAAAAAAGCTTGATCTCCGTTAGTAGTAAGATCATCAACTTACCGAACCAACCAATGCCCACCCCTTATGTGATATATATATATATATATAGATTGAGGATATATTTTATTTTTTTTGTGTTATAGGGGAACGTTTATTGGGAACACTAAAAAAGTGGGGAACAGTAGGAAACTGACTCAAACGAACTCTAATTGGACTCATTCCAGCGGCGTTGGAACCGGCTCGTCGAACCCTAACTAAGATCTCTTAACCCTAAACCTTAAATCCTAACTCCTAAACTCTAAACCCTAAAGCTAAAACCTAAGTTAAACCGTAAAATTTAAACTATAAACCCTAAAAGCTAAACCCTAAAGGCTAAACCCTAAACTCAAAAGCTAAACCCTAAACCCTAAAGCTAAACACTAAATCTAATCCCGAGTCTCATTTAACAGGGGGAGGGGAGGGAAAAGAGATGAAAATATGAAAAACTATGTTCCCGAGTTTCATTTAACAAGGGGAGGGGAGGGAAAAGGAGGGAAAAAGGAAGAAAATATGATCAAATATGACCATATATTCATCCTCCCAAATTGGAGAGATTAGGAGAGAAAATTTTCCTTCCCCTCCTCTGTTAAATGACACTCGAGAACATAGTGTAAAGCTAAACCCTAAAGCAAAACCCTAAAAGCCAAACCCTAATATATTTAGGGTTTAGGGTTATGATTTAGAGTTTAGGGTTAAAAGATCCTAGTTAGGGTTCGACGAGCCGGTTTCAACGCCGCTGGAATGAGTCCAATTGGAGTTCGTTTGAGTCAATTCTCCACTATTCCTTTAGTGTTGCTCAATGAACCTCACACTTGTGTTATATATGTTATTTAGGTTGTTTCTTCCATACTTCGTAAACAAAAACCTATAAACTCAAATAATGATTAAAGTAACTTACAATACATAAAATTACAAAGAAAATCAACAAAGAAGACAAAGACACACAACAACGTGAGAAAAGTAGAAGTGTGAAAAAGGAGAGATATCATCAAAGTATGTATGATCCATCTCTTTTATATATAAAAGTGCTCCACTTTGGTCCCTTAACTTTAGCTTAGCACACAATCAGCACCTCTACTTTTTATAATGACATTTTCAACATGAAACTTTAAAATAAATCAAGTTAAATCCCAAACTCAAATTTATTTTTAATTTTTGTTTCTGATACAAAATCTTTCCTTAACCACAAAAAAAACTAGAAGCCGCTAGCATGGACTCAACATACAACAAAAACAACAATACAACAAACAAAATTACATAATAAAATCGAAAGTCCTCCATTTGACCCAATCAATCCTCAGCGATTCCTAACCCAAAGGAAGCTAAGGGGCCGTTTGGTTCATGAAATTCGAAAGAACTGACATTTGAAAACTTTCCTTTAGAAATTGTGTTTGGTTGGTTTTTAATGGAATTAGAATTAGAAAACATTCCTCCAAATTCTATCAATGAAAGGAATTTAACAATCCTTTGTATATGGGAAGGAATTATAATCTTTCCTAAGAAATGTTTCAAGATTACCAAATTACCACATCTTTCCATTATTCACCTTTTTATTATATCTAAGAATGAGGTTATACATGGTAATTTTGTAAATAATTTATTTCTGCATTCAAATTCCCTTAACAATTATACAAACCAAACACAACACTAATTTCTATTGGAATTAATTCCAATCCCTTTCAAACATTTCAATTCCGTCGTAGATATTCCATGAACCAAACGACCCCGTAAGAGTCTCGATCTCTCCCACTATATTTAGGATCTTCATCGGTCATTAGGAAAGATACACATGTTTTATGCCTACTAAATACTCCAACAAGACACCAACATAATGGCTTGAAAAGTCTCCTTTTATTCTCATTTCCTGGCATGAACTTGTGTATTTGAAAAACATCACCAATAGAGAAAACGTATATGTGAGGGATTTTGCACCACTCACTAATGTGATGCCACACCACCGAGGCCATAAACACACGAGGTGAAATGTGGTCAGTAGTCTCCAACTCACTTTTGCACATACAAAACCAAGAAGGGCTTTGGATGATGATGTTTTTAATTGTAACTAGTAATAAGACCCGCGCGTTGCGGCGCGGGTACTTCGCAAATATCGAACGGATTAGTCCAAGCGTTAGGTGATGTGTTAATCATATGAAAACACACGTTTTGACGTATCCGATTGAACTCAATGTATCCTATAGTTGTATTGCGATTGGGTCAAAACGCAAATATCGAACGGATTAGGCTATAGGGTGTGGTCATGACCCTCATGACCACCATGACCCTCCAGGTCAGTGTCATGTCACCCACCTCTAATCCACAATCCAAAACCACTACCCTAAGGGTGTGGGCATAACCCAAACCACTATCCCCTTATTTATTTTAATTTATCTTTGTCTAAAGTAAAAGGAAATGATTACTTGAAAAATGGAAAGAAGGACCATGGTTATCATGGTTTAATCCATACAAACCATGATAGGTTAGGGAAAGAAGTGATATAGCCTTCCATCCATGATGGTTTACCCCCACACCCTTTATCCTAATATGTGTTTTGTGGAGGGTTCAAATGAGAAGAATTTTTTTGTAAGAAGATAAAAAGAAAAAGTTTCACCAATAAGAATGTTTCAATTTACTTCATTTAATATTTGGATTTTAATTTTAATATAAGGGTATATTGGTAAACTTATATAAATCATTAATTTGTATTCTTCCTCTTTAATAACTAGCTAAATTAAATTTGTAACTCCTTTTCAAAATATATACTTTTTCCAAATTAAAAAAAAAAACAACTTAATTTAAAGTGTAGAATAAATTATTAGTTGTGTAGGATAAATTACGAGTTGTGTAGGATATATTTCGAGGTGTGTAGGATAAATTTCGACTGTGTAGGATAAAATTATATAATGTGTATGATATATGTAGGAAAATTTTGATATGTGTAGGTTTTGTAGATTATATGTAGGATAATTAATGATTAGTTGACTAATTAATTAAAGAGAGAAAACTTAATAATAAAAGTTATAAATGAAATAGCATTTTACGTATATGTCCTTTCTTTTTTTTTTTTCTCACATTAAATTTCTTTTCAAATGAACCTTTCTCTATGTGTTTTAACACATATAAAAGTAATATGATTGAATATATGATGTTGCTTTTAATGCAACTCCACTAGTCGCATTTCATCTAGATTAAATATAAAAATATTATGTTTATTTAATTTTCTATTTCTTTCAAGGAGCTATAACTCTATACTATATGTAATGAACAAGGTTGGATATTTTAAAATTTCGGATATTTTAAGGTATCTAAAAGTTAAAAAAAAATTTTTAGTTCAATGCATAAACTATAATCATAAAATAAGGGTAAAATAGTCTTTTAAATAATAATTATTTTAAAATTCTCATCTTTATTACATTTTATTCTCTCATCTTTAACCAAATTCTTATTAATTAATTATTAATTACATTTTATCCCCCGATGAAAAACTAATTACCCACACGATTTTTAAACAACAATAACTGTTTCGTACATTAATATATTTTTTTAAATACACCATAAAAGTGACCATTTTATACTCTCTTTTATTTGAGTATAGTATTGCTATGTTAATTAAAGAGAAAAATGCCCGGATAGTCCCTGTGGTTTCGCCTTTTTTCACCTATAGTCCTCAACTTTCTAAAACTACCTGAATAGTCCCCAAGTTTTCATTTTTTGTTCCCGGATAGTCCCTGGGTCTAACTTCAGTTACTTTTCTCTGTTAAGTGGGTGTTAAGAGTGTGTGAAATGACCAATTTACCTTTTTTTTTAAGGCCAAACCACAGGGACTATCCGGGCATTTGAAACCCTAATCACAAAACAAAACCCTCTTCATTTGAAACCCTAATCACAAAATCCGCACACTATAGATCCCCCTGCTCCCTCTCTCACAGAACTCCGATCACCGGAGGTGATCTCCGGCCGGTTTTAGCGCCGTCTCCTCGTTCTCCGACCAATCACCTCCCCCACCTCCACCCTCCTCTTCCGACGAGACCCTCACACCACACACCACTCTCCTGTTTCACGAAATTATACGGCCACCACCTGATGGTGGTGGCGTACGGTGCTGCTAGACGATGAGAACAAAGAATTAGAGAGGGGAATCAGAGAAAGGAGGGAACCGACGAGGTGTCCGACGGCCGGCGACGGCGAGAACGACGACAGTGGCCGTGAGCGACGGTGAAGGCAATCTTCCGACAAGTTTTGTATCTCGGTAAGAACTGGTGTCCCCTTTCTTCTCTCTTTTTTCTTTTCTTTAATTTTCTGACCGATAATGGTGATGTTGCCGGCTGTCGTTTATGATGATGCTGATGCGGTTGAAGACGATGATGATTAGGATGATGAATTGATGATGCGGTGGTGTTGAAGGATTTACACATCTTTTAATCAATTTTTGATGGTTTTGGATGTATTGGAGGTGGAGCCGCAACGGTGGTGGTGGCCGACGGAGATGTCGGCCGAAGACAGCGACAAAGACAGTGGTGGGTGGTGTTATCAGTTTGAGTTTGGTTCGGGTTTAGTTTCGAGTTCAAGTGACTTGGTTCAACTACAGGTTAGATCTGTTTCGGTTCAGATTTCGCGACACGGTTCAGATTTTGAAGGTGGAGGGATTAAATGAAGATGGAGGTGGCTGCTGTAAGTTATTCGGTTCAGATTTCGCGACACGGTGAAAAACGGCTGGAAAACCGGACTTTCGCCGGAATTGGAGAGGGAGAGGGAGAGAGAGAGGGTGATGGTGGAGGGTGGAGGAGGGTGATGGTGGGTGGAGGTTGAAGATGAAGTGTGGTGGTGGAGTTTTATAAATAAAAAGAGAAAAATGCCCGGATAGTCCCTGTGGTTTGGCCTTTTAAGGAAAGGGTATTTTTGTCATTTCACATCATTTTAACAGAGAAAAGTAACTGAAGTTAGACCCAGGGACTATCCGGGAACAAAAAATGAAAACTTGGGGACTATTCAGGTAGTTTTAGAAAGTTGGGGACTATAGGTGAAAAAAGGCGAAACCACAGGGACTATCCGGGCATTTTTCTCTTAATTAAAAATTGATATGTTATGTGAACAACAGTAGGGTGAGCAATAACTGAATCGTTAATCGAAACCGAACCGAAACAGACTAAATCAAACCAAAATCAACCAAAAACTACATTAACTGATAACCGATTAACTGAAAACCGAACTAACCAAAAACGGTTATCGGTTTTTTTTGTACATTCGTTTAACCAAAACGAACTATTCATATTTTCATATATTTATAGCTTTTATGCCCCCAGTTCATGTATTTCATATTTTATACCTTCATTTCATGTATTTAGACTTTCATTTCAAATATTTATACTTCCATTTCATGTATTCAAACTTCAATTTCATGTATTTCTAAGCGAAATTAAATGAAACGAACAAAAAATCATTAATCTAACTGAATAAACCGAACTGGTTAACCAAAAATCGATTGGTTAATAAAATTGACTGACCGATATCTTCGATTTTGGCTTCGGTTGAGTGTAATAGTCAAACCAATCGAATAATACACACCTGACAATGTTTGTATTTTCTGTTGTATCGTGTGGAGACCCTTATAGTGTTACTACATACAAATATTTATATATGAGGATAAACTTGAACAAAATTGACCGGTTGTAAACTGAGATAGACTAAACATGACAACGTAGTGTTATATTATAATAAGTCAATGATATTGTTTGGTTCAAAAATCAAAGTAGCATTTGTTGTTGTGTCATTTTCCACAACAATGATGTTTGAAGTATCTTGACTTGATACATAAATAATTTTCAGAAAACAACTACGAAGTAAACCTTGCCTCCAAACATCCCACTAAAAATCAAAACTACTAGAAGTTTGGGAAAATGTTGATTCTTAATTTCGTATGATTCATGTTAAGTGTGACATGTTTATCAATAAACATTTGATAATTTTCAAACATGATTGACATTTTTTTTTTTAAATTGTCGTTAAGGCATTGCAAATAAGAGATGAAAACCAAAAATATGGGTTGGATAATATTTTTAATATAAAGTAAATTACAAGTTTTGTACTTTATGTTAATACCATTTTTCAGGTGATGTCTTTTGCCGTAAAAGTTGACGAGTTTTGTCCTTAGTGTTTCAAAATCATACACATTATGTCCTTTAGCCCTAACCCAATTAGATTTTTTAGTTAAATCAGATTATACAAGGGTGTTTAGTCTTTTTACCAATTTATTTAATATTATTTAAAAAACTAAAACAAAATATTTTAAAAAATTATCACCGCCCCCGTTAACCCACCAGTCCACCACCACCCACCAACCCACCACCACCATCGACTCTCACTTTCTCTCCTTCACCCACCATCTCCATCACCACAACCACCGCCACAACTACTTTCTCTCTGCTAGACCACCACCATCATCGCCCCCACCAGAACCCTAACCCCAACCTGCAACAACCCAAATCAGCAACCCATTAAACCCACCACCCCATCCACTATCACAACCCGCCACCGTCTCCATCATCACCACCCACACTAGAACCCTAACCCAATGAACCTGCAAACTACCCAAATCAGCAACCACCACCATTAAACCCACCACCCCATCCACCATCACAACCCGCCACCGTTTCCACCATCACCACCCCCATCGAAACCCTAGTCCCAACAACCTGCAAACAACCTAAATCACCAACCACCACCACCACATCCACCATCACCCGCCACCACATCCACCATCACCCACCACCACATCCACCATCACAACCTGCCACCGTCACTATCCATAAACCCTCAACCGTCACCATCCACCACCCACCACCGCTAAACCCACCATTCACCATCTCAGATTTGGATTATGTGTGGATAGAGAGAGAGAACAGAATGTGTGATATATAAAGAGAGAGAACAGATAGGTAGAGAGAAGAGGGAGAAAGAGAGCGCGCAAAGGTTTTATTCTATTTATATATTTATTTTTTATTTTCTATACAAATAGTCCCTTGATATAATTTATTTACTCAATAGTGCTCGGGAAGGTGAAATGGTAAGAATACACTCATGTGCAAGGCAAACGACCAAATTTAACTAAAAAAGTCTAACTGGGTTAGGACTAAAGAACATAACGTGCACAATTTTGAAACGTTAAAGAAAAAACTCGTCAACTTTTGTGCCAAAGGAAACCGTCTGAAAATTGATTTTATCATAAACGACAAGAGTTGTAATTTACTCTTTAATATATTGATACGTCAACTTTATTTTATTTCTTTATATTAATTAAGATTTTAACCTTTTTGATTTTTTATTTTTATGTCATCAATGTCAGACAATTGAACCTACAATTTTTAGCTGTTTATGGAAAACTAGTGCTAATACCCGCGAATTTCGCGGTGTTGATAAATGATATGTTTTTTTATTTTTAGAAAAAAAAAATTACGTCTAAACTGATCATAAAGAAACAGTACGCATGGACTTATTATGGAAATCTGAATCGAACATTAAAATACAACGAAAGTATCATACTATAGATCTAAAATAACCGAAAAGATATGTAAACAAAGGAAATACGTTTTTTTTTTGTGTGTGAAATATAAATTGAAAGCCTATTACTCTAATACTTCTATTTGCTGGAGCTTCATAACCACCTAAGTCGGTAATTAATTTGGGAAGGATCTACATTTGATAACAACATTAAAACATGTAAAGTTTATGAAATAGAAACAATAATAAAAGATAACAAATTATAGATAAAATAGGATAGTATAATACCAATTCATGAGTTACTATCATTGCAAAAAAAAAAAAAGGAAAGAAAAAAAGGATAGTTAGGATCGTCACTAAGTTGTATATAACCTTCGACATTGCTAGTATATT